>NC_044915.1:29954633-30216770 GCF_001633185.2 Quercus lobata | reverse complement strand
TAGGGGTGATCCGTCCACTTTGTGGCGGCTACACCGTCCACTTTATGGACTTGTAAAATTATTCCCCGTTTCGGGTGATCCGTCCACTTTGTGGCGGCTACACCGTCCACTTTATGGACTTGTAAAATTATTACCGTTAGGGGTGATCCGTCCACTTTGTGGACTATGTAGTTATCCTTCTGGGACGATCCGTCGGACGCCCATCTTGTTGATTTCAAGTAATCATCCCTGTAGGATGATATCATCCCTGTGGGATGCTCCGTCCATCTTGTGGACTTTATCTTGTATCCGTCCATCTTGTGGACTTTAAGTTGTCATCCCTGTGGGATGCTCCGTCCATCTTGTGGACTTTATTTTGTGTCCGTCTCATGGACTTTTAACTAGCTCTCGTTATCTTTGTGAACAATTGGAATGACATCCAAGTAGAAGATCATAATTGTATCTAATTATAGAGATGCGTAAAGGAAAAGTGCCTGCCCCCCTGGGCTTAAAAAAGGCACGACAAGATTGTAGCAAAAGAAAAACAGTAAAATGAAAAACTTATAAAAAACATAAAAAGCCAAAAAGAAACATGGTTGCCGTTCGCCGTATTACTATCAGCGGTAGTATTTTCTCAAGTGCTCGGCATTCCATGGATGCGGTAGCTTCTCTCCGTCTGTTGTCTCCAGGTGGTATGTTCCTTTCCTTTTCCATGCCGTGACTCTATAAGGTCCTTCCCAGTTGGGGCCGAGTTTTCCCTGTGTAGGGTCTCTAGTTGTACCTATGACCCTCCTGAGTACAAGGTCTCCTACTTGGAAGTTTCTGTGTCGGACCCGGGAGTTGTAATGTCTGGCCATGCGATCCTGGTATCTAGCGATCCTTTGTTCCGCCGCCGACCTTACCTCATCTATCAGGTCCAGCTGTAGCCTCATGGATTCGTCGTTCCTGCTTTCGTCATGGTTGTGAACCCTGTAACTTGTGAGCCCAACTTCTGCTGGGATGACCGCCTCACTCCCGTATGTCAGTCGGAATGGCGTCTCTCCTGTTGGAGTCCTCGCCGTTGTCCTGTATGCCCACAGTATGCTCGGCAATTCATCGGGCCATATGCTCTTTGCCCCCTCGAGCCGAGTCTTGATAATCTTTAGCAGGGATCGGTTCGTGACTTCAACCTGGCCATTAGCCTGAGGATGGGCGGGTGATGAGTAGTGGTTTTTTATTCCTAGCTGTGCGCAGAAATCCCGGAAGTGGCCGTTGTCGAACTGCCTCCCGTTATCTGAGACTAGGACTCTAGGAATACCGAACCTGCATACGATGCACCGCCAGACAAAACTTCTAATGTTCTTTTCTGTAATGGTGGCCAAGGCTTCCGCTTCTACCCATTTTGTGAAGTAGTCAATACCCACTACCAAGAACTTTAGCTGCCTTACCGCCGTTGGGAAAGGTCCCATGATATCTAGTCCCCACTGAGCGAACGGCCATGGAGCCGTTATAGGGGTCAGCTCTTCAGCTGGCTGTCCGATAAAATTGCTGAACCTCTGGCATTTGTCGCAGCTTTTAACGTAAGACTCGGCATCCTTCTGCATGGTTGGCCAGTAATACCCAGCTCGTACCAGTTTGTGCACCAATGACCGCGATCCAGAATGGTTCCCGCATATCCCTTCGTGAACTTCCCTCATTACGTAGTCTGCTCCTCAACCCCGAGGCATCTTAGATAAGGGCGGGAGAAACCTCTCTTGTAAAGAATGTCTTTTATCAAGACGAACCTTGCCGCTTGGACTTTTAGCTTTCTCGCTGCCTCCTTCTCTTGTGGCAGTAACCCGTCCTTCAAGTATGAAGTTATCTGCGTAGTCCAGTTTCTTTCGGAGTGTATCTCCTGCATGTTGTCGGGGTCTATTAGTGGAAAGAGTTGAACAAAGGAAAGTACATTACCCGGTGTCACCATATGTTCTGCTGAAGCGGTCTTCGCTAGCCGATCGGCGAGCTCATTTTCTCCCTTGGTATTTGGACGACCGTCGCTTTTAGCCCGTTGGCACTCGCCCTTACTTGATCAAGATATCTCTTCAACCTTTCCCCCTTGCATTCATAATCTCCGTTTACTTGATTGGTCACGACTTGAGAGTCGCAATAAACGACCACACTTTCAGCTCCGGCGGCTTTGGCGAGGTCGATTCCTGCTGCCACCGTTTCGTATTCTGCTTCATTGTTGGTAATGGGGAAGTCGAGACGGACCATACATTCGATCTTGTCTCCTTCAGGTGACAGCAATACTATGCCGGCCCCTCCAATTCGCCGATTGGATGATCCGTCGGTGTAGATGCTCCACTGGGGTGGGTTCTTCTGCCCCCTTGTCCTCGTCATGCGTAAACTCTGCTATGAAGTCGGCTACAGCTTGTCCCTTAATGGCCACACGTGGACGGTACTTGATATCAAACTCGCTCAATTCTATTGCCCACAGCGTCAGTCGACCTGCGGCTTCAGGATTACTCAGTGCCCTTCGCAAGGGCTTGTCGGTCATTACGTTCACGGTATGGGCTTGAAAGTAGGGTTTGAGCTTACGAGCCGCCGTGACCAATGCAAAAGCGAGTTTCTCCATGGGTTGGTATCTTTCTTCGGCACTGCGGAGAGCCCGGCTGGCATAGTATACAGGCTTCTGTGCATTATCCTCTTCTCTGATTAAGGCCGCGCTGACGGCGACAGAGGAGACGGCCAAGTAGAGGAAAAGTTCTTCACCTGGTTGCGAGGGACTCAATAGGGGTGGTGAAGATAGGTATGCCTTTAATTCCTCAAACACTTGCTGACACTCGTCCGTCCACTCGAATGATTTCTTTAATGTGCGAAAGAAAGGCAAGCACTTGTCCGTTGCTCTCGACACAAACCTATTTAATGCCGCTATCCTGCCGTTAAGGCTTTGTATCTCCTTCACATTTCGCGAGGGGGCCATCTCTACTATGGCTCGGATTTTGTCCGGATTAGCCTCAATTCCTCTCTGGGAAACCATGAACCCTAGGAATTTGCCTGCCGTTACGCCGAATGCGCACTTTCCCGGATTGAGTTTCATGTTGTAGGATCGGAGCGTACCGAATGTTTCCTTAAGGTCCTCTAGGTGGTCTTCCTCCTTCCGGCTCTTTACCAGCATGTCGTCGACATATACTTGGACATTCCTCCCGATTTGCTGCGCGAACATCTTATTCATTAGCCTCTGGTATGTTGCCCCCGCATTCTTCAGGCCGAATGGCATTACTTTGTAACAGAATAGTCCTTGGCTGGTTACGAACGAAGTCTTCTCCTGATCGGCCTCGTGCATGCGGATCTGGTTATAACCCGAGAAAACGTCCATGAAGCTTAATAATTGGTGTTGAGCCGTCGAGTCTACTAGGACGTCGACCCTTGGAAGGGGGTAGCTATCTTTAGGGCACGCTTTGTTAAGATCGGTGAAATCCACGCACATCCGCCACTTGCCGCTCGCTTTCTTTACCATTACTACATTCGCCAGCCAATCGGGATAGTAGACTTCCCTGATGAAACTTGCCTCTTGGAGTTTGCGGACCTCTTCCGCTATTGCTTGGTCTCGTTCCGGTGCGAACGCTCTCTTCTTTTGTCGGACGGGTGGAAATGAGGGCAATACATTCAATTTGTGTACCATGACCGAGGGATCGATTCCCGGCATATCTTCATGGCTCCAGGCGAACACATCCTTATTGCTCCTCAAGAAAGCTACGAGCTCTTGACGGATTGCGGGTTTGGCAAGCGTTCCGATTTTGGTTGTTCTGTCTGGATTGGAACTGTCGAGGGTTATCTCCTCCAGCCTCTCTGTGGGTGCTGCCGTCGTTCGGTGCTCTTCTATGCTCAAGGCCCGGATTTGGTCTTGCATTTCCATCATAGCTACGTAGCATTCTCGTGCGGCAACTTGACTTCCGCGTAGCTCTCCTATCCCATACTCCGTTGGGAACTTGATCATTAGGTGGTAAGTTGATGTTACCGCCTTCCACGAGTTGAGTGTAGGTCGTCCAAGAATAGCATTGTAGGCGGACGAACAATCGACCACCAAGAATGTCACGTTCCTGGTGATTTGTTGGGGGTAATCTCCTACCGTCACCGGTAACGTTACCGAGCCCAAAGGGAATACCCTACTTCCTTCGAAACCAACGAGCGGAGCATTTGTAGGTATTAGCTGCTCCCTGTCAATCCTCATTTGCTAGAATGCTGGATAGTACATGATATCGGCCGAGCTGCCGTTGTCGATCAAAACTCGGTGCATGTTGTAGTCTCCTGTTCGCAGGCTGACGACGAGGGCATCGTCGTGTGGATGGTGTAGGCGCCGTGCATCCTCTTCCGAGAACCAAAAAACAGGGCCCTCTCTGTTTGCTATCTTTGGCACTATGCCCGTCAGCTGGACATTCTGCACCATCCGAAGGTATGTTTTGCGAGCCTTTTTTGACGATCCGGCCGCAACCGTTCCTCCGATTATCATTCTTATGACCCCTAACGGGGGTCTTGGCCGCCCGTCTTCTCGGCGAGGATGTTGTTCTTGTGGGGGTTGATCCGTTCTTCCCTTGTTGACAAACTTCTGCAGCTTCCCTTGTCGGATAAGGGCTTCGATTTGTTGCTTCAAGTCATAGCAATCAGCCGTGTCGTGGCCGTGGTCACGATGGAAGCGGCAATATTTGTCTCTGGACCTTTTGCTGGGATCACTCTTCAGCTTTCCTGGGAACATCAGGGACCCTTCGTCCTTAATCTGCATTAGGACTTGGTCTATCGGTGCGGTTAACGGGGTGAAACTTGTGAACCTTCCGCCCGTGGGTTTTGGACGTCTGTCCTCCCTTCGGTCTCCCATCCTTCCCTTTTTCCGCCCCTGGTCCTGCCGGGGATCCTCTTGTCTGTCTCTTTTCTTGGGTCTATCTTCTCGGGCTAGAAGCGCGTCTTCGGCGTTCATATATTTGGTAGCCCTGTAAAGCACCTCCGACATGGTCTTAGGATCGTTTTTGTACAAGGAGAACAAAAACTTACCCCCCTTCAGCCCATTCGTGAATGCTGCTACCAATATTTTGTCGTCGGCCTCGTCGATCGAGAGCGCTTCCTTATTGAAGCGTGATATGTAGGCTCGCAACGTCTCCTCCTCTCGCTGCTTGATATTCATTAGACAAGCCGTGGATTTTCTATACCGATGTCCTCCGATGAAGTGCGTAGTAAATTGAGCACTCAGTTCCTTGAAGGTGCTGATGGAGTTGGGTGCTAGCCGACTGAACCAAATCCTTGCTGCGCCCTTTAGGGTTGTAGGAAAGGCCCTGCACATAATCGCGTCAGCCACTCCCTGAAGGTGCATCAGGGTCTTGAAGGTCTCTAGGTGATCTAGAGGGTCCTTTACTCCGTCATAACTATCCATATTTGGCATTCGGAACTTATTCGGCAGGGGGAAGGAGTTGACGGATGTCGTGAATGGCGAGTTGGTCCGGTTGACGAGGTCGTCAAGATCACTTGACACCCGACCCTTGAGAGCGTTCATCATTACATCCATCTGTTCCTTCATCGCCTGCATCTCCGCGATGAAGGATTGTGGAACCGTCTCCATCGGGGAAGGGATGTTAATGTCCCGTCGTACTGGTCTGCTCGGGGCGTTACTCTCCTGTTGTCCGTCCTGATTTCTCCTCTCAGCGCTGGTCCCTTCTTGATCCTCTCCTTGGTTATTGACCGCCGCATTCTTTTGGTTCAGCTGCTCTTCTAGGTCGTGGTTTTGTTTGGTGAGGCGCTCCACGGTTGTGGCGAGCGTCCTGACCTGTTTCTCAAGGGCAGTCGTAGGGGCTTCTTCTTCTTGAACGTCATTCGTGGTTGCCATTGAGCGAGTGAGTACCATGTAACTCTTTTGTCTAGGAAGTGATCGATTCCCACAGACGGCGCCAACTGATGACGTTGAAAATTGTCACCAATAGATCACACCGTACTCGCGACTCAAAGCGAACCTGCACGACAAGAACAATCGAAGACAACCTTTAAAGAGCACCGGTGTGGTGCCGGCCTAACATTCTCCGAAGGTCAAGTCAGAATTCGTCGTTTCACTTTTAGAGCGCAAGAGAGGGTCAATTAATCTTACCTCGATTTCCGAGAATGTCAGTCCTTTTATAGTGGTGGAGAGGTGGCTTTTCTTCTTGACCTCCAGATCTTTCCAATGTGGGACTCTGATACCAATTCTCCAAAATGTGGTGAGCAACGATTTCCCTTTTTGGATCTTAGTGTTTTTTTAGGCGATAGAGATTTCGGATCATGGGCCCATACTGCGTCTGTCAGCGATGGGCTTTCACAGCGCATGGGACCATCTTTACACAGGTCCAACAGTCCCAATCCGTCAGGCCCATTAAGGTAGGCCCAACAGGCTATATTTTATCATCTTCAATTGATATATTAATTAACTTTTGGCAAAAATATCAACCACCCGAAAAATATTTTATTTACCTGCTCTTTTACTTTTTTTGCTAAGAGACGCAAAGAATAACAATCAAAAGGCCTCAATTTTTTCGATATAAAACATTTTATCCATGAAGAAATGTTCTTGATAGAACATATTCTTGAGATCTTAAAAAAAGGTTTTTGGTCACACTAAAAATATTTTCATTAAAACCAACAAAAACTCATAAGAAATAGTAATTAGCTAGGTAATAATACACCGGTGGTAGTTGTGTCAATGGAGAGGGTGGACTGGTGGGTGGGAGGATTTTTTTTTTTTCAAGATACGTGTAAGCTTGGTTTGGATTGGGAAACGGGTTAAGCTTTCTCAAAAATGAATACTCTTTCCCACCATTTTTGACATAATTTTTCGTTAATCATGAAAAATTTTTCCAAAATATGGTTTGAATCACAACAAAGAACGATAATCATAAAAATTCCATTCAAAAAATGATAAGTCATTACATTGAGAAGTTGCATCTAATCAGATCTTCCTAGAACACGTACCTCTAGACAAAGATTGTGAGAACTGTGGGAAAATACAATTGGATAAGAAAACTAAGAATAATAATTAGACCAAAAAGAATCAAAGAATCAAAACCACCAGTATATCCTAGTAATCCTACATGGTATTATCTGGATCATTAGAAGCTCCATCATCAGATTCATACACCAATTCTCCCATCAAAATTCCACCAAGCATTCCTCCCACCACTGCCATGCCCAATTCTAACCCAACATTATTATTCCCACTATTCTTCCCAGCTGGCTGCTGTGGCTGCACCACCTGTGGCTTCCCATGATGATGATATCCCAACCCTGGTGGTGGTGTGGGATATCCCTCCGGTAGCGGTGGCGGTGGTGGAATCCTACCATGACTAGGATATCCCATTGTAGATTGTGGAGTACTACTTTGAGGAGGGTTATAAGTTTGTGGGATATTCAATCTTGATGGTATATAAGCTGAGCTACTACTCGTTCCTACATGTGGAGGAGGATAGGCAGTAACTATTGGTGTATCATCCTCAAACCTATAGGACAAGTTTAGTTCCCCTTGTGGCTTGCCAGAGGATTCTCTAACTTGGTATGTCAAATACTTAACAAAGTTGCCTTCTTCAGCTTTGTCTAAAAGCTCTTTTACAGGGACCAAGACCTCTCCAATATCCTTGTCTCCACGGATGTGGCCATGGTGCTTGAGCTTGATGTTGAGAAAGAGGTAATTCATCTTTGCCACGGCTTCATCAAAAGTGAACTTCATGGTGTGGTTCCACATGGGGTTTGAGCCACAACCCTTGTCCACAGGAGTTCTTTGCTCAGTTTGGGGGTTGCTGGACATTGTGACCACAGCATACACGTCCATAGCACGAAGATGATTCACTTTTTTGAGACCCCTTGCAGAGTTCATAGTTATCTCCAAGTGTTTCATCTCCATTTTTCTTAACCTTCTGTTGAGTTTCTTTCTTGTTTCTGAGCTCTTCTTTCTCTTAGACTCTCTCTATTTTTTTTTTTCTTTTTGTTGTTTTGGATTTAGAGAGGGGATGATATATATATATATATATATATATATATATATATTGAGGTTCATATACAACAGGTAAAGTCAAAGGCTGACGCTGCTGGAGCTTTGTATGGGCGCTCTTTTGCGCCTGTTCCGTTTCTGTGTGCGAAAACGCGTTCACGTTTAGTTATCTTTTTGAGCCGAAATGCTTGATTTTTTTGTGAACAGTATACACCAGTATATTGTTTATAGACTCATAAATTTAACTTTTCAGTAATTTTTTATTAAAAATGGGTTTCATGATATTATTCACACATTTAAAAATTATTTTATTACAGTATTTTTCAGTTTCAATTTTCAGTTTTTTCATCAAAACGGACCATAAGTTTATAAAACTATCCTTTCTACCAAAAAAAAAAAAAGACGAAAATCACATTTTGGTCCCTACATTTTCAAGCGATTCTCATTTTGGTCTCTAGATTTTATTTATATCTCTTTTAGTCCCTATTTAGAAGAACGGCATCCATTTTAGTCCTTTCCGTCAGTGCCCTAACGGCAAAATCCTAGGTGGCAAATGAACATATTAAAATAATAATAAAAAATTTTATTTTGACATTCTGGGTTTGTGGTGTATCTGGGTTTCTGGGTTTGTGGTCTATGTTGATCTAGGTTTGTGGGTTTGTGGTGCCTGTTGTATTCCGATGTTGTATTCCGATTTGTGTTTGTGGGGTTTTGGGTTTATGGCGTATCTGGTGGCTGAAATTCAATCCAGGTTAGCCTATGAGATGACCCATTGATGGCTTCGTCTTCTTGATGGCTTGGAGATGAAATGGAATTAAACCTTCCATGATTTCTTCTTCTTGAAGGCTGGGTTTCAATTTCTTGTTCAACTTTTTTGGGTTTTAAATTTTGTTTTCATGTTTAATCTGATGTGGATCTGAAGTTTAATTTTGTGTTCTTATTTTCTGGGTTTGTGATTTTGGTTTTTAATTTTGTGTTCTTAAATTTAAATTTTGTGTTTTAATTTTGTTGTTTGTGTTCTTGTTTATGTTTTTAATTTTTTTTATTTAGATGCTGACATGGCACTTTTTAATGTCAAAATAAAATTTTTTATTATTATTTTAATACATCCATTTGCCACCTAGGATTTTGCCGTTAGGACACTGACGGAAAGGACTAAAATGGATGCTGTTTTTCTAAATAGGGACTAAAAGCGGTAAAAATAAAATCTAAGGACCAAAATGAGAATCGCCTGAAAATGTAGGGACCAAAATGTGATTTTCACCAAAAAAAAAAAAAACAAAATGGTAAAGCCAAAGGCAATCTGAATGGAAGATAAGCATTAACGTGTTGAAGTGACTTTTTCATTTGTATGTTCCACTTGTATGTGGCAGCTCCACTTGTATGTGAGGGTTCCTCCCCTCCACCACCCCCCCCCCCCTTTTTTTACTTAGCAAAAACATATATATAAATAATTAGTTTAAATTAATCTGTGACCACCCTGACTTGAAAAAAAATGTATACAAATACTTACAAAAAAAATATTATATACTATATTAACTTATTTTGATCACTTTAATAAAAATGTTAAACAATATTACCTGAAAATTACAATAATTTAAATTCAACAAAAATAATAGTATTGCAACATTTACAATACTTTCACAATAAATCTTATGTGGTAAGCTATTAGAAATTATTGTGGCCACTTTATTATTCTCATATTAGCTCTTATTAATCTTTTTTTTTTTTTTTAATTTTTATCTTTGCTAGTACAAAAAATTGTAATATTTCATATATTCATGTGTTTTTTGTAATGTTTATATATTCAAATTGTCTCTTTATTAAATTTTATATAATTTATGTTTCTTAGTGACTACTCTAAAAAATATTTCTAAAGCCACCGCTAATCCATGATCCATCTTAGGTTGATATATGAGTCCCAATCAAACACATTATAGTTTTCAGACCCGGACCGTTCAATGTACCGTAAAAGTAAGAGATTCAAGATTTTTAAGGTCGAACCGGAATCAAATCGTGATGATGTCATAATTAATTAATAAATATTTAAATTATAAATAAATATATTAAATTAATATAAATAAAGAAATAAATAAAATTAACAAAAATAATAAAATTAAAATAAAGATACATATTTCAAATACATTTTTCATATCATAGCTTTTATAAACAAATAAGACATATCAAATCCTAAGCAAATATAGATATAGTATTTCTTTATTTCTTTATATGTGGATTAGTAAAACTTGCAATAATACTAATAATAATGATAATAATAGTATAAGTTAAAAAAAAAAAAAAACGCAAAAACAAAATACTTTTGTAATAAGTTCATATTTCCACTAGTATGTCAATTTATTTAATCCCACGTATCAGTTTAATAATACTTGGGGGAGGGTTTCTTGTCTCAGCCCCCAATTAGTAGGTATTGTCCGCTTTGGCTCATACCTCACGGTTTTGCTCAATTCCACATCGAGGAGAGATGCCTCCCACATGTGCCTTATAAGTTTAAGCCCAAGACACATGTGTACCACTACTACACATGTAGTAGTGGTTAGACATGGCAAAACGGGTCAGAATTTTCTGAGCCGACTCGACCCGAAAAATACCCGACCCGAACCCGATTTTTTTTACCCGAAGCAAAAACGGGTTGACCCGTGACCCGACCCGTGTTTTTTTGCGGGTCAACCCGACCCGAACCATTTTTTAAAAACTTTTTTTTTTTGGTAAAAAAAAATAGTGAAATTAAGATAATATTGGTTTAATTGTTTATTATGAGTTTTAAGGAAACAATTGATACATTTACATAGCTGTATGCAAATTAATTGAAAAATAAATGGTTGAGCATTCTGTAATGAATAAAAATTTTTAGATATCAAATAGCAAAGTACATGCCAAGATAATCTGGTTACAGTAAAGTTAAAAACAGATTTAAAATTGTAGATATGTGTGAGACACATTCACAAGTGTGAAAATAGTAAAGCCAAAGTATCAAATTAGCATAAATTATGAATGCTTAGATCTATTTTTTAACAATTTATGTTCAAAATAAATGGTTTTTCAAAATAAATTATGATATTTCCTAGAGTATGCGCTACTTAACAATGATATGATCTTCATAAAAGAGACTAGGTATAAATAAGTAAGCAATCAAACTTTAATGTATATCTCAAATTGAAATAGAGTGTCAACCACAATTGATAATAGATTATAAAATTAATTTTTAAAATTGTAACTTTCTTATATGTTTTTATTCTTTATCAAATGAGTTATCCAATAAGTCATTTGTAATTTTTTTTTTTTTGGAATGTTGATATTGTGTAAAAATAAAACTTATATACTTGTTTTACTTATCTTTGTGTTGTTTTGTTTTAGATAGCAATGTTAGGATTTGTATAATTTTAAAATTATTGAATAAGTATTAATAAGTTTAACTGAGTTTATTCTTGATATAAGTAGTGAATTCAAAATAATGCATTTTACATCAAGTAATATGTTGCATAACTATCCAAATGGAAAATAAATATTGTTTTCTTTATAAAAAAAATAAAAAATAAAAAATTTCATGTGAAAAATACGGGTCAACCCAACCTGACTCGACCCGCAACCCGATTGACCCGAACCCGCTTTCAACCCGCTTAAAATGACCCATTTTTTACCCGTGACCCGTTTGACCTGTGACCCGACCCGAACTCAACCCGACCCGACCCACCCGTTTTGCCATGTCTAGTAGTGGTAGAGGCGTGCCCTGCACAGAGGTAACAAAACCGTGCGGGTGTCAGGTTCGGGACATGGCCAAGCCAATCCCACCCCACCCCACCCCAAAGCGGACAATACTCTTGATAGGCATTGCCCTCAAAAGCGCCTTTTAATGTGGGAGGGTTTCTTGTCTCAGCCCCCAATTAGTAAGTATTGTCTGCTTTAGCTCATGCTTCACAGTTTTGTTCAATCCCACATTGGGGAGAGACGCCTCCCACATGTGTCTTGGGCTTATAAGACACATGTGGGAGGCGTCTCTCCCTGATGTGGGATTGAGCAAAACTATGAGGCATGAGTTAAAGCGAAATATACCTACTAATTGGGGGCTGAGACAAGAAACCCTCCCACAATACTAATATAAATAACAAATTAATAATAGTTTTTAAATTTTAGTAAGAGTAATCATAAAAGAAATGCAAAAAAAAAAAAAAATGATATGTTTACAACATTTTTACCACAATTCCTAAGTGGCAAGTTATTATTGGTTGTTATTGTTAAGGCAAAAAAGTAATCTTAGTGTTAATTTCAAATTTGAACCAATAATAACTAATCACTTATGATTTATTGTAAAAATGTTGTAGACGTAGCATCTCTAAAAAAAAAAAAAAAAAAAAAGTAAACCTAGGTATTAATGTAAAGTGGAGGAAGTCTTAGTCAACCAGAATAATTGAATGACCAAAAGGCTAAAATAGTCATGTGAAAGCTTGCAAATCTAAGAAATTACACAAAAAACAAAGAACCAGGCATTAAAGGGGCGAACATTATGGGCCCATTTGTAAGCCTATTTTAAGCAATTTTTTTAGCCTATTTTAAGCAATTTTTTTAGTATTTTAAACATTTATACATTTTTTTCACTCACACGTATATCAAAAACCTTAAAACAATATTACGCAAACTCCTCTATCAAACATCCCTTACAACACACAAAAAACTGAAAAAGAAGAAGCAGAGCAAAGGATGTGAAACGCAGAAGAAGAAGAAAGGATCGACCACTGTGGTTTGCTTTAGACAACCAACGACATGCTGCGACAGGATGAGTTCGTTTAGGCGAAAATTGTTTATAATGTAAAATGTGGCTCTCTGTTTTTCTTTTTTATTTCTCTCAATTTTTTTATTCAAATTCTTCACCGACGACATGCTGCGACAGGATGAGTTCGTTTAGGCGAAAATTGTTTATAATGTAAAATGTGGCTCTCTGTTTTTCTTTTTTATTTCTCTCAATTTTTTTATTCAAATTCTTCACCGACCAATATATGTTTTTCAGCCTAAATATGATATGTATCCCGAAACAACACTGTTAACTTTTTTTTTTAAGGGAATTGTGCGAACCTTGAAAACCGACCACGGTTCTTAGAACCATACAGTCCAACTGTAGTTCGAATGGTTTCATACTTTTTTCACATAGAGAGGTTCTTAGAGATAAAAGAACCGCAATAATAGGCGGTTCACAATTAACCCAATCGGACCGTGTGGTCCAGTCTGGATTTGAGATCCATGTAATTAATTAGGTAAATTATAGAGGGAAATTTTAGCTTTGTACTCTGACCATATTTTAATTCATTCATTTATCATTGAACGGGCACAATATTTTGCTATTAAAAGCAAAGAGTTTTGTTTTAGTTTTTGTTTCAATTTCGTGTCAATAGGTAGGTTTCGTTTGTTGTTTCTTTTAAGGTCAAGAGGGTGGGCTCAACCAATTTGGGGTTTAAAGGCGAAAATATTAAGTGGGGGGTTTTTATTTTATTTTTTATATTTAGATATTAATCAAATATATAATAATTATTTAATTAGGACTATTTGCATTATTATCAATGATTTTTTTTGTTCATTTGTTATATTTTCATCTAAAATTTTTTTGTTGTGTCTTGTTTAATATTAATAACAAATTTATCTATAAATGCCTTTTGAGATTCAATTTGTTTTTCTAGTTTTTTGTTGTTCTTCTTTTTAAGTTTTTCATATCTAGATGAATATTTTCTAGTAAACATTTATAATTACAAAAATATATTTATAAATAAATGAAACATGATTTATGACATCAAAAAAAGAAAAAGAAAAAAAAGAAACATGATTTATAATTGAATATTATTGTAGGGATAAAGGGCCAAAATCCATATGTTGGGTCTTGGTCTTTGTCCGAAGACATTGATGGGTCCGAGGAGGAGCAAATAGTTGTTACATGTTCTCCGTTAAAGTCTCATAAGTAGGAAACGAATGAAAGGTGGTCCGAGGAAGAACTCCTCCTCGAATATGATGAATATAGTTCAAAGTACATACTCCAGTTATTAGAGTGATCTTCCAAGAAGCTCCAATGATAGGGACATACCTCATGAACATACGAAAAAGAAGGAAACCTAAAAATATCTAAGGGAAAGCTGCCACCACTGCATTAAATGCATTGCAGCTACTTTTCTGATCACATTTATGTGAAGAAGACCTCTGAACAGTGCTATCTTGGCTATCACAATTCACAGAGAACCAGAGGGGATGTCTGATGAGACAGGTACTCAAGTAAGGGCTCGGATAATCAATAAGTGTAGGATGAAGATGATCTGAAGGAGGATATATAATGGGAAAGACTCTTCATGAGGAAGGGGGGGGGGGAGTGAAATATAGAGAAAAAAGACTGTAGCAATCTAAACTATCTTTGCATTCATTTGTGATTAAATTATACAAGGGGGACCTCCTCGAACTGAAAATATATTAAGATCAAATCTCTTATTTGTGTTGACAGTCATTCAAATTAAATTTATCCGTTGTTTAATTCATTAGGGCCTAGTTCTTCAACTCACTCTTTACAAAATTATTGTATTGGGCTCATTGGGCCAACATCCCATACGTTTTGGATTTGAACTGTAAATCGAGACCCTACAATTATAATTTAAATAAAATAAAATTTAAAGTATAGAGCAATAAGCCTAATTTATCAAAATTAAGATTGCAACTTATTAAATGATGTAATCACTTTATACTCTAAATTTGCACAAATAAAAATTTATTTATCATTTAGCTAAATAAATTAGTACCAATACAAAAAGTAGATTATTCTTAAAGGATAACTCATAAAAATATACTTATACAATACAAATTAAATAAATTACTTCAAATAAAAAAAATAAAAAAAATCAGTACCAACAGAAATGGGAAAAATCAAACTAGTTAAAATATAAAAAAAAAAACTTTAAGTGAAGTAGCAAATGGGTCGAGGTGTTTTTTTTTTTTTTTTTTTTTTTTTTTTTTTTTTTTTTTACAGCTAAATGTGGATTAATGTTTAGTTGATGTGACACATCAACCCACATGATAATAGCTAGAGTCTATAGACTTTTTATTTTTTTATTTTTTTTTAAAAAAATTACAAACTAGTTGTCAATGTTATGAATTATAGTAGGAGCATTTTTAATATATAATACATTCTATTAGCTAATAAAATAGCCTTAAATATATAGTTTTTTAATTTGGGTAAAAGGGTAAATAAGTCTTAATTGAAATATAATATAAATATATTATATTATATTAATTAAAAGAGGGAACTTCTTTTTTCTTTTTATTTTTATTTTATGGAGCCTTAAGCGACTACCTTAATTGCCTACATACTAGAGTTGGCCCTACTAATAAAACAAAAATATCCCCAATACCATTTCTCTAATCGAAATGAAGCTATATGAGTGTTTTAACTTTTAACTAATTAATCTAAAGTTTTTCAAACTTGGGAAGATATTTTGTAAAGTAATTAAGTTTCAAAGCAAACAATATTTTTTCAAACTTGAGTTTAGCTTGTTGGCTAAACAAACAAATATAATCAAGTTTTTTTTTTTTCCCCCAAGCCGAGCTCAAGTTTCATTCATTTACATCCCTAACTTGAATCAACTCCCTTGAAAATTATTTCATTTCCTATATTATTCCTACAACATGCTTGCCTATTGGTTATTTTGTATTTTTAGTAAATTAGAATTTCATGGCTATCACAGGCTTAGAAAGACAATATTAGAAACCCATATTACATTTTTTTTATATAAAAAGTAGTCACTTTATACCCTAAACTTGCACAAATAAAAATTGATTTATCATATAGCTAAATAAATCAGTACTAATACAAAAAGTAGATTATTCTTAAAGGATAACTAATAAAAATATACTTATAAAATACAAATTAAATAAATCACTTCAAATATTTAAAAAAAGAAAATCAGTACCAACAGAAATGGGAAAAATCAAACTAGTTAAAATATTAAAAAAAAAAAATTAAGTGAACAAATGGGTTGATGTGTATTTTTTTTTTTAATAGTTAAATGTGGATTAATGTGTAGTTAATGTGACACATCAACCTACATGATAATGACTAGAGTCTATAGACTTTTTATTTATTGTTTTTTTTTTTTTTTTAAATTACAAACTAGTTGTCAATGTTTTGGATTATAGTAGGAGCCTTTTTAATATATAATACATTCTATTAGCTAATAAAATTGCCTTAAATATATAGTTTTTTTAATTTGGGTAAAAGGGTAAATAAGTCTTAAATGAAATATAATATAAATATATTATATTATATTATATTAATTAAAAGATAGAGCTTTTTTATTATTATTTTGGAGCCTTAAGTGACTGCCTTAGTTGCCTATATACTAAAGTCGGCCTTACTAATAAAACAAAAATATTCCAAGTACCATTTCTCTTATGGAAATGAAGCTATATGAGTGTTTTAACTTTTAACTAATCTGAAAATTTTCAAATTTGGAAGATATTTTGTAAAGTAATTAAGTTTAAAAACAAAAAATATTTTTTCAAACTTGAGTTTAGCTTGTTAGTTAAACAAATGAACATAATCAAGTTTTTTTTTTCCAAGCTGAGCTCGAGTTTGATTCATTTACATCCCTAACTTGAATCAACTCCCTTGAAAATTATTTCATTTCCTATATTATTCCTACAACATGCTTGCCTATTGGTTATTTTGTATTTTTTTTGTGAATTAGAATTTCGTGGCTATCACAGGCTTAGAAAGACAACATTAGAAACCCAAATTACAAATTTATATTAAAAAAAAAAAAAAAACCAGATTACATCATGCGCATCCAAAAAGCCTAGGAAGGCAATCGTTATAGAGAATAGAGAGGCTCGGGCAAGGGGAGCTGACATCATTATTTAGAAGTTTTTATTTTTATTTTTATTTATATTGGTTAGAACTGAATGTACTACTACCAGAACATCATAGAAGTTGAACATTCAAATTTTAGCAAAGAAGGACAACAATAATCAGCAAAGCATTTCATCAAAACCAAAAATAAGACCAAGTCTGGCTCATTTATTCAGTGATGAGGCTTTTTTTGATAAGTTGTTGGATCAAGTTTGATTACTAACAGTTATTGTCTCGGAACAGGAACTTTTGGGAATGCTTTTACATTCAAGATGAACCCAACTGTCAATTAGGCTTGAGAGCTATATTATAACTGCATCAACCAACAAGCACGGTGTGCTTGGTGGACTTGTGCCCTGTGGTTGAGAGAAAGAGAGTCCAGAGTAATTGAGTAAGTGTCCATCTTAATCAGGGTTGTAAAATGTGAATGTATCATGCTGTTCATAAACAATTAGAGCTTGTCTCGATAAAAACTTATTTGTGTTTGCTTGATTAAAACAAGTCAAGTTTGAGCCTTAATTTTAGACTAAATTAATGAACAAATTGAGCCCAAGAAAAAAAAATGTTTACAAACAAGCTTCTAAACAACATGACTTGATAATAAAAAGACAAGCAGAGCTTAAACTTGTTTATGAGCTTAAAAAATCAAGTCATATCTTACTAAGCTTATAATTAATTGTAAGTTGGAACCACTCATTCAAACTAAATGGGAAGAATAAACTCAACTTGGGAATATGTTTGATGAGTTCTAGACACCCACACTTAGCAAAGGAAAAAAAAACTAATAATATTCTGCCTCCTAATTTTGTTTTTATCCTTCGTTCTTACACTTGAGAATTAAGCAAAATAACTAGAAATCAAAAGGTTGGAATAGAAGTTTCCTGTATTTTTCTTCAGGCGTGAGAAAGGAATAGGAATTATACGAATGTTTTTAACTAATTTAATATTTTTTCTTACAATAAGTGAGAGATGAAGGATTTAGATCTAAGTTCTTCAAGAGAGAACTAGACAACACCACTAAAATACAATTCCAATTAAATAAATTCCAGTGTTTGACATGAGATAGTTTCTTGTGTTTGATATAGTGACAAATTTGGTCAATATAATTATTTTTTTTCCTGAAATCAACTAAAACTAATTCCAAAAAAATAAATAAATAAATTCCAGCGTATACATCTTCCCCAAAAGCATATTTTTCGATAAATCAAATGGAGAGTAAACTTTGCAACAAATATAAAAGCTTCTCCTACGGTCCTACCCATCTTTTTCCACAGCTACCCGATTTTCCGGGATATGAAATCATATAGTGTAATATTTGGAAATATAAAAGAAGTTTTAAAGTGCCCCACACCAAGTATGAATTGACCATTGGCCAATCTTAGTTCAATGAAATCTTTCACCTATCTATCTATATCCCCAACCACCTGAATTTAATGCATATGAAATCATATATAATGTTTGAAAAGTATGAAATGATTTTTATAGTGATCCTATAAGGCAATACCTATAGGTGAAGTTGATAGTCTTCTCAAAAAGAAGAGGGGGGGGGGGGGGGGGGGGGGGGGGGGGGAATAAAAATTAATAATATAAAGCATCTAGTTCAGTGGGCAATCTCTAAGAATTCCCAGTTGCATTATATCCCAGACAAAAGCATGAAATAAGAAAAGGAGGATATTGATCATATTCAGTAATTCAGGCACTCTAATCTCTTCCCGTCCTAAATGTCATCAATTTGTAACAATCATACACATTCCCTGTGAATGTAAATATAAAAAGCATCTAGTTCAGTGGGTATTCTTTAAGAATTCCCAGTTGCATCATATCCTAGACAAAAGCATGATATAAGAAAAGGAGGGCATTAATCATATTCAGTAATTCTGGCACTCTAATCTCTACCCTAAATGTCATCAATTTGTAACAATCATCTAACAAACTAGTTAAGAATAAACCATGTGGGGTTCCTTGAATTACTCTATTTGCTTTTGGAATCCAGCAGCTTTGGCTTTGTCAAAATAATTATACATTTAGACAAGCTATAGTGTCTATGCACACCCTCACTAACCATGCCTACTAGCTTGCCATAGAGTATACCTTTGTCACCTCTGAAGTCTGAAGAACAAAGCAAACCCAGCCATAATCTAAATCTAATTTGCTAAACACCCCCAATGATTCCCTACATCACTTAAAAAACAGATGGTAGCATTGGTAAGGTGGGATCAAGGATTTTACTCAGAAATCATGATGGAATTTGGATCAAGGATTTTTTTTTTTCTAAAGGCTAGGTACAACTATGAATAACAAGACTCTTGACACAAATATATAACACGTGCTTCAAGTACTTGTCTGAATTATTCCTACTCTATTCGTGATTTTGTATTTTTGGTAAATCAGAATCTCATGCACATCCAAAAAGCCTAGGACATGGGACAGCCATGGTCAAAGAAGCTCCAGCAAAGTAAGTCAATATCATTTATAAGTCAAACATTCAAATCTTCAGAGAAAGCGCAAGAAAGAATCAATCACAAAACAATTCATTAAATGTAATAATTTTTTTTTTTTTTTTTTGGTAAACAATAATAAATTTTTTATCTCATATGCTTACACCATATGGTACAATGAAATAAAATTGAATCAATAAAATATTCTTGCTTCAATTGTATACCTTTTCTTTGCACCAAATAGATTTCATCTCTTCCATCATAATACATTTTACTTTGACTTATCAAAAATATTTTATTTTATTTTGAGCTCCCTTCTCTCCTTAGACATCCACTCATACTAGAACTATGTTTTCAAAAACCATATTATAGATTCTTTACTTAGAAACCAAATCTTAATTATAAACTAATATTCATATAATCAATCAATCATAAATTTATAGATATACCATCACTCTGTCTTCAAATAAATATGCAAAAGCACTCAAAACTAATATTAATTTTTTAACTAAAAAAAACTATTAACTAAAGTTAAAATCCAGTGGAGCAGATTACAACTAGTTTCATTTAAACAATAAGACCTGCCCATTTCATTCAGTGATGAGGTATTTAATGAGCCATTGTCGGACCAAGAGTGAGTGATAACATACATTGAGCATCTCCAACAAATAAGGCAGCTTTTCACCCAATTTGGGGAGTAAAATCCACTTTTTTTTTTTTTTTTTTTTTTGCCTACTTACATTTTCAAATACACTTTCCAAGGGACTATGATGATGAAGAGATAACATTCTTAAATTAACGCTAACCTATAAAGTGTTCTACAAGTACTTGAATTTGGCAGTAAAAAAGTCCTAAAACAATTAGAAATAAGAAACAAAACCCACATAAAAATATCTGAATAATTATATTTAACAAACTAAAAATTTAACATATGACAAAAATTTATCCCTATATGATGTCTTATACTCCACCATCAACATACTTTTTTTCATCAAAGCAGCTTCTTCAAATATTTCAATTCAAATCTATCCATGTATTTGTTAGTCAAAGACAGTAGGCAAACAATGAAAACTTATGTTACTATGCTTGAAAGATAAAAATTTGTTTTGCCCCGGTCTCTCACACTCCCTTGGTTATCTTGTCAACCAATCAGTCACAAGAAACCATCTGAAGTATATTTTTAAGTTTCTTCCTCCATTTCATTTCACAGAAGAATCTCATCTTCCTTTCTCACTCATGGAATTGTCATTAGTAGGTACAGCTTGAATTGGGTCAAGGCATTAAATTAAGGAAAGAGAGAGTAAAAAGGAAAAAAAAAAAAAAAAAAAAAAGGATAACAGATTTGTAATATACTTTGTCCAACCATGTCTCTTGCCATTGGTGAGTGAAAAAAAAAATTGAGGGCTGTACACAGAATCACATGATTCTGGATGAAACTGATCTGAGCACATGATCCTTATAATGCACACATACCTCTAATTTTGACATACCTGAGCTGGTCAACTTACAATTTGGGAGAAATACGTAGAGATCGAACAATGCTCTCAGCATTGCCTGCTTTTACCTCCTTCCTGGCCAGAAAGACTTACTATTGTGGTGCACTAGGAAAAGACTTACTTTTTAAATTAATTATTCAAGCAATAGTTGTATTCTAATTGTACTCATTCATCAACCCGTGGTAGTTGTGTCAATGGAGAGGGTGGACTGGTGGGTGGGAGGATATATTTTTTTTTCAAGATACGTGTAATCTTGGTTTGGATTGGGAAATGGGTTATGCTTTCTCAAAGATGAATACTCTTTCCCACCATTTTTGACATAATTTTTCTTTGATAATGAAAAACTTTTCCAAAATATGGTTTGAATCACAACAAAGAACGATAATCATAAAAATTCCATTCAAAAAATGATAAGTCATTACATTGAGAAGTTGCATCTAATCAGATCTTCCTAGAACACGTACCTCTAGACAAAGATTGTGAGAACTGTGGGAAAATACAATTGGATAAGAAAACTAAGAATAATAATTAGACGAAAAAGAATCAAAGAATCAAAACCACCAGTATATCCTAGTAATCCTTCCTGGTATTATCTGCATCATTAGAAGCTCCATCATCAGATTCAGGCACCAATTCTCCGATCAAAATTCCACCAAGCATTCCTCCCACCACTGCCATGCCCAATTCTAACCCAACATTATTATTCCCAGCTGGCTGCTGTGGCTGCACCACCTGTGGCTGCCCATGACGATGATATCCCAACCCTGGTGGTGGTGTGGGATAGCCCTCCGGTAGCGGTGGCGGTGGTGGACCCCCACCATGAATAGGATATCCCATTGTAGATTGTGAAGTACCACTTTGAGGAGGGTTATAAGTTTGTGGGATATTCAATCTTGTTGGTGTGTAAGCTGAGCTACTACTCGTTCCTACATGTGGAGGAGGATAGGCAGTAACTATTGGTGTATCATCCTCAAACTTATAGGACAAGTTTAGTTCCCCTTTTAGCTTGCCAGAGGGTTCTCTAACTTGGTATGTCAAATACTTAACAGAGTTGCCTTCTTCAGCTTTGTCTAAAAGCTCTTTCACAGGGACCAAGACCTCTCCAATCTCCTTGTCTCCACGGATGTGGCCATGGTGCCTGAGCTTGATGTTGAGAAAAAGGTAATTCATCTTTGCCACGGCTTCATCAAAAGTGAACTTCATGGTGTGGTTCCACATGGGCTTTGAGCCACAACCCTTGTCCACAGGAGTTCTTTGCTCAGTTTGGGGGTTGCTGGACAGTGTGACCACGGCATACACGTCCATAGAATGAAGATGATTCACTTTTTTGAGACCCCTTGCAGAGTTCATAGTTATCTCCAAGTGTTTCATCTCCATTTTTCTTAACCTTCTGTTGAGTTTCTTTATTGTTTCTGAGCTCTTCTTTCTCTTAGACTCTCTCTATTTTTTTTTTCTTTTTGTTGTTTTGGATTTAGAGAGGGGATGATATATATTTTGAGGTTCATATACAACAGGTAAAGTCAAAGGCTGTCTGAATGGAAGATAAGAATTAACGTGTTCAAATTACATTTTCCTTTGTATGTTAGATCCATGATCTATCTTAGGTTGATGAATGAGTCCCAATTAAACACTAATTAATTTGGTCAATTATTGAGGGAAATTTTAACTTTTTACTCCCACCATATTTTAACTAATTCATTTATCATCGAACGGGCACAATATTTTGCTATTAAAAGCAAAAGAGTTTTGCTTTAGTTTTTGTTTCAATTTCGTGTCAAAAGGTAGCTTTCGTTTGTTGTTTCTTTTAAGGTCAACAGGGTGGGCTCAACCAATTTTGGGGTTTAAAGGCCAAAATTTTAAGTGGGGCTTTTTATTTTATTTTTTATATTTAGATATTAATCAAATAATATTTATTTAATTAGGACTATTTGCATTATTATCAATGAATTTTTGTTTGTTATATTTTCATCTAATTTTTTTTTTTTTTTTTTGTGTCTTGTTTAATATTAATAACAAATTTATCTATAAATGCCTTTTGAGATTCAATTTTTTTTTTCTTGTTTTTTGTTGTTCTTCTTTTTAAGTTTTTCATATCTAGATGGATATTTTCTAGTAGACATTTATAATTACAAAAATATATTTATAAATAAATGAAACATGATTTATAATAGAAAATTATAATTTAACTAAAACAAAATTTAAAGTATAGAGCGATAGGCCTAGTTTATCAAAATTAAGATTGCAACTTATAAAATGATGTAGTCACTTTATACTCTAAACTTGCACAAATAAAAATTTATTTATCATATAGCTGAATAAATTAATACTAATACAAAAAGTAGATTATTCTTAAAGGATAACTAATAAAAATATACTTATACAATACAAATTAAATAAATTGCTTCAATTATTTTTTAAAAATCAGTACTAACAGAAATGGGAAAAATCAAACTAGTTGAAATATAAAAAACTTTAAGTGAAGTAACAAATGGGTTGATGTGTATTTTTTTTTTTTTTTTCTTTTTTATAGCTAAATGTGGAATAATGTGTAGTTGATGTGACACATCAACTCACATGATAATGGCTACAGTAGAATTTTTATTTATTGTTTTTTCTTTTTAAATTACAAACTAGTTGTCAATGTTATGGGTTATGGTAGGAGCATTTTTAATATATAATACATTTTATTAGCTAATAAAATAGCCTTAAATATATAGTTTTTTAATTTGGGTAAAAGGATAAATAAGTCTTAATTGAAATATAATAGAAATATATTATATTATATTAACTAAAAGAGGGTTTTTTTTTTTTTTTTTTTTGAGCCTTAAGTGACTTCCTTAGTTGCCTATATGCTAGAGTCAACCCTACTAATAAAACAAAATATCTTAAGTACCATTTCTCTAATGGAAATGAAGCTATATGAGTGTTTTAACTTTTAACTAATCTAAAGTTTTTCAAACTTGGAAGATATTTTGTAAAGTAATTAAGTTTCAAATATATGCTACAGTCAACCCTACTAATAAAACAAAAATATCTCAAGTACCATTTCTCCGATGGAAATGAAGCTGTAGGAGTGTTTTAACTTTTAACTAATCTAAAGTTTTCAAACTTGGAAGATAGTTTGAAAAGTAATTAAGTTTCAAAGCAAACGAAGCTATATGAGTGTTTTAACTTTTAACTAATCTAAAGTTTTTCAAACTTGGAAGATATTTTGTAAAGTAATTAAGTTTCAAATATATGCTACAGTCAACCCTACTAATAAAACAAAAATATCTCAAGTACCATTTCTCTGATGGAAATGAAGCTGTACGAGTGTTTTAACTTTTAACTAATCTAAAGTTTTCAAACTTGGACGATAGTTTGAAAAGTAATTAAGTTTCAAAGCAAACGATTTTTTTTCAAACTTGGGTTTAGCTTGTTGACTAAACAAACGAACATAATCAAGTTTTTTTTTCCAAGCCGAGCTCGAGTTTCATTCATTTACATCCCTAACTTGAATCAACTCCTTTGAAAATTATTTCATTTCCTATATTATTCCTACAATATGCTTGCCTATTGGTTATTTTGTATTTTTTGTAAATTAGAATTTCGTGGCTATCAGAGGCTTAGAAAGACAATATTAGAAACCCAAATTACGTATTTATATATATTTTTAAAAGTAGTCACTTTATAGTCTTATACTCTAAACTTGCACAAATAAAAATTTATTTATCATATAGCTAAATAAACTAGTACTAATACAAAAAGTAGATTATTCTTAAAGGATAACTAATAAAAATATACTTATACAATACAAATCAAAATAAACTGCTTCAAATGTTAAAAAAAAAAAATCAGTGCCAACAGAAATGGGAAAAATCAAACTAGTATATAAAAGACTTTAAGTGAAGTAACAAATGGGTTGATGTGTTTTTTTTTAATAGCTAAATGTGGATTAATGTGTAGTTGATGTGACACATCAACCCACATGATAATGACTACCGTCTATAGACTTTTTATTTATTGTTTTTTTATTTAAATTACAAACTAGTTATCAATGTTTTGAATTATAGTAGGAGCCTTTTTAATATATAATACATCCTATTAGCTAATGAAATAGCCTTAAATATATAATTTTTTAATTTGGGTAAAAGGGTAAATAAGTCTTAATTGAAATATAATATAAATATATTAAATTATATTAATTAAAAGAGGGAGCCTTTTTTTTTTGGAGCCTTAAGCGATTGCCTTAGTTGCCTATATGCTAGAGACGGCCCTACTAAAATATCACAAGCATCATTTCTCGGATGGAAGTGAAGCTATAGGAGTGTTTTAACTTTTTAACTAATCTGAAAATTTTCAAACTTGGAAGATATTTTGTAAAGTAATTAAGTTTCAAAACAAACGATATTTTTTCAAACTTGGGTTTAGCTTGTTGGCTAAACAAATGAACATAATCAATTTTTTTTTTTTTTTTATTTCAAGTTGAGCTCGAGTTTCATTCATTTACATCCCTAACTTGAATCAACTCCCTTGAAAATTATTTCATTTCCTATATTATTCCTACAACATGCTTGCCCATTGGTTATTTTGTATTTTTTTTTTGTAAATTAGAATTTCGTGGCTATTACAGGCTTAGAAAGACAACATTAGAAACCCAAATTACATATTTATATTTAAGAAAAAAAAAAAAAAAAACCCCAGATTACATCATGAACATCCAAAAAGCCTAGGAAGGCAATCGTTTTAGAGAATAGAGAGGCTCGGGCAAGGGGAGCTGACATCATTTAGAAGTTTATATTTTTATTTATATTGGTTAGAATTGAATGTACTACTACCAGAACATCATAGAAGTTGAACATTCAAATTTTAGCAAAGAAGGACAATAATAATCAGCAAAGCATTTCATCATAACCAGAAATAAGACCAAGTTTAGCTCATTTATTCAGTGATGAGGCTTTTTTTGATAAGTTGTTGGATCAAGTTTGAGTAATAACAGTTATTGTCTCGGAACAGGAACATTTGGGAATGCTCTTACATTCAAGATGAACCGAACCTGTCAATTAGGCTTGAGAGCTATAGTATAACTGCGTCCAAAAAGCACAGTGTGCTTGGTGGACCTGTGGTTGAGAGAGAGAGAGTCCAAAGTAACTGAGTAAGTGTCCATCTTAATCAGAGTTGTAAAATGTAAACGTATCAAGCTGTTCATAAACAGTTAGGGCTTATCTCGATAAAAAACTTATTTGTGTTTGTTTGATTAAAACAAGTTAAGCTTGAGCCTTAATTTTAGACTAATTTAATAAACAAACTGAGCCCAAGAAAAAAAAATGTTTACAAACAGGCTTGTGGACAACATGACTTGATAATAAAAAAACAAACAGAGCTTAGGCTTGTTTATGAGCTTAAAATCAAGTCATATCTTACCAAGCCTATAATTAATTGTAAGTTGGGACCACTTATTCAAACTAAATGGGAGGAATACAGGAATATGTTTGATGAGTTCTAGACACCCACATTAGCAAAGGAAAAAAAAAATACTAATAATATTCTGCCTCCTAAGTTTGCTTTTATACTTCATTCTTACACTTAGAGAATTAAGCAAAAGAACTAGAAATGGTTGGAATAGAAGTTTCCTGTATTTTTCTTCAGGCGTGTGAAAGGAATAGGAATTATACGGATGTTTCTAACTAATTTAATATATTTTTTCTTACAATAAGTGAGAGAGGAAGGATTTAGATCTAAGTTCTTCATAAGAGAACCAGACAATACCACTTAAAAACAAAACATTTAACTAATTTACTTCTTCAATGAGCAAGATATTTGTATAGTAATATGATACAGTTTCTTGTGTTGGATATGGTGATAAATTTGGTCAATATATATATATATATATATATTTTTCCTGAATTCAACTAAAACTAATTCCAAAAAAAAAAATAAATAAATTCCAGTGTATACATCTTCCCCAAAAGCATATTTTTCGATAAATCAAATGGAGAGTAAACTTTGCAACAAATATAAAAGCTTCTCCTACACTCCTACCCATTTTTTTCCACAGCTACCCAATTTTCCGGGATATGAAATCATATAGTGTAATATTTGGAAATATATAAGAAGTTTTAAAGTGCCCCACACCAAGTATGAATTGACCATTGGCCAATCTTAGTTCAATGAAATCTTTCACCTATCTATCTATTTCCCCAACTACCTGAATTTAATGCATATAAAATCATAGTATCATGTTTGAAAAATATGAAATGATTTTTATAGTGATCCTATAAGGCTATAGGTGAAGTTGATGGTCTTCTCAAAAAAAAAAAAAGGGGGGGGGGGGGGGGGGAGAATAAAATTTAATAATATAAAGCATCTAGTTCAGTGGCCATTCTTATCCCAGACAAAAGCATGAAATAAGAAAAGGAGGACATTGATCATATTCAGTAATTCAGGCACTCTAATCTCTTCCCATCCTAAATGTCATCAATTTGTAACAATCATACACATTCTCTGTGAATGTAAATATAAAAAGCATCTAGTTCAGTGGGCATTCTCTAAGAATTCCCAGTTGCATTATATCCTAGACGAAAGCATGATATAAGAATAGGAGGGCATTGATCATATTCAGTAATTCTGGCACTCTAATCTCTCCCCTAAATGTCATCAGTTTGTAACAATCATACACATTCTCTGTGAATGTAGACGGGTACGTCTTCTTTGAGCATCTCTTCCTATCACACTTCCAACTCAAATTTTCAACTCTCCTCCCCAGACGTGACTGCAACAAAATCTAACAAACTAGTTACGGATAAACCAAGTGGGGTTCCTTGAATTACTCTATTTGCTTTTGGAATCTAGCAGCTTTGGCTTTGTCGAAATAATTATATAATTAGACAAGCTATAGTGTCTATGCACACCCTCACTAACCATGCCAGCTAGCTTGCCACAGAATATACCTTTGTCACCTCTGAAGAACAAAGCAAACCCAGCCATACTCTAAATCTAATTTGCTGAACACCCCCAATGATTCCCTACATCACTTTAAACACAGATGGTAGCATTGGTACTGTGGGATCAAGGATTTTACTCAGAAATCATGAGGGAATTTGGATCAAGGGTTTTTTTTTCTTCTTCTAAAGGCTAGGTACAACTATGAATAATATGGCAGAAATATGAGTCGTCTGCTTTGGCCATCAAATGGCCTAGGAGTTAGGGTACCAATGTTTCTTTTTTCTTTTCTTTTTTCTTTTTTCTTTTTTTAATTCAATAGTTACAATTGGGGTGAGAGGATTTGAACTTTAGATGTCTCCCTTCAAAACACTAGTAGGTGCCAATTGAGTAGTTTAGATACAAGACTCTTGACACCAATATATAAAACGTGCTTCATGTACTTGTCTGAATTATTCCTACTCTATTTGTTATTTTGTATTTTTGGTAATTCAGAATCTCATACACATCCAAAAAACCTAGGACATGGGACAGCAATGGTTAAAGAGACTCCAACAAAGTAAGCCAATATCATTTAGAAGTTAAACATTCAAATTTTCAGAGAAAGAACAAGAAAGAATCAATCACAAAACAATTCATTAAATGTAATAAAATTTTAATCTCATATGCTTACACCATATGGTACAATTTAATAAAATTGAATCTATAAAATATTCTTGCTTCAATTGCATACCTTTTCTTTGCACCAAATAGATATCATCTCTTCCATTATTTTACTTTGAGCTCCCTTCTCTCCTTTAGACATCTACTCATTCTAGAACTATGTTTTCAAAAACCATATTATAGATTCTTTACTTAGAAACCAAATCTTAATTATAAACTAATATTAATATAATCAATAAATCAATCATAAATTTATAGTTATACCATCACTCTCAATTCATATTCAAATAAATATGCAAAAGCACTTAAAATTAATATTAATTTTTTAACTAAAAAAAACTATAAACTAAAGTTAAAATCCAGTGAGCAGTTTACAACTAGTTTCATTTAAACAATAAGACCAGCCCATTTCATTCAGTGATGAGGTATTTATTAAGCCATTGTTGGACCAAGAGTGAGTGATAACATACATTGAGCCATCTCCAACAAATAAGGCATATTTTCACCCAATTTGGGGAGTAAAATCCACTTTTTTTTTATTTTGCCTACCTACATTTTCAAATACACTTTCCTAGAGACTCTATGATGATGAAGAGATAACATTCTTAAATTAACGCTAACCTATAAAGTATTCTACAAGTACTTGAACTTGGTGGTAAAAAAGTCCTAAAACAATTAGAAATAAGAAACTAAAACCACATAAAAATATCTGAATAATTATATTTAACAAACTAAAAATTTAACAAATGACAAAAATTGATCCCTATATGATGTCCTATACTCCACCATCAACATACTTTTTTTCATCAAAGCAGCTTCTTCAAATATTTCAATTCAAATCTATCCATGTATTTGTTAGTCAAAGACAGTAGGCAAACAATGAAAACTTACGTTACTATGCTTGAAAGATAAAAATTGGTTTTGCCTTGGTCTCTCACACTCCCTTGGTTATCTTGTCAATCAATCAGGCACAAGAAACCATCTGAAGTACATTTTTAAGTTTCTTCCTCTATTTCATTTCACAGAAGAATTTCATCTTCCTTTCTCATTCATGAAATTGTCATTAGTGGGTACAACTTGAATTGGGTCAAGGCATTAAATTAAGGAAAGAGAGAGTAAAAAGAAAAAAAAAATGCAAAAAAATGGATTACAGATTTGTAATATACTTTGTCCAACCATGTCTCATGCCATTAGTGAGTGAAAAAAAAAATTGAGGGCTGTACATAGAATCACATGATTCTGGATGAAACTGATCTGAGCACATGATCCTTATAATGCACACATACTTCTAATTTTGACAAACCTGAACTGGTCTTACAATTTGGGAGAAATACGTAGAGAGAATAATGCTCTCATCATTGCCTGCTTTTACCTCCTTCCTGGCCAGAAAATTTCACCATTAAACTTTATCTTCATCATTTTAACAACTTATTAATTATCCCATTGGACTAAACCACGTGATGGAAACTTTTCAACACGACTATTGTGGTGCACTAGGAAAAGACTAACTTTTTTAATTAATTATTCAAGCAATAGTTGTCTTCTAATTAAAACTTGGAAAAAGAGACCAGTGCAAACATTCAAATTGTACTATCCATAGTTCCATACCATGGTGGGTGAATACAGATCAAGTTCCCAACTTCAAGGTCAACATCACTGCAAACTCTCGGATTAAAAATAATTGTTGTTTTCCTTCCTCCATTTATCATTATTTGAGGGCTTCCTGATGGTGTGGGGCTCTGCAAAAGCAGGCATGCACCTTCAATCCTCATTTACCAAACACTTAAAATAGACATGGATATATATTGAATCAGAAACATTCAGCTGGAGGCAAATGTTAAAAAAATTTGATCCAAGTACCCATCCCAGAAAAATAGTCTGGGTTGACTAAACATACAAATTAAGGCACTAATTATCATATAATAAGCCCTTCCCCATATCAATGCTTTCCAAAATTGCCATCTGAAGAAAATTGTAAAGATATCAAAATTTTGAATTCTTGAAATAAAAAGGGTGGAATGATAAGGTGAATGTTTTTGCATTTTAACTTTTAAACATGAAAAATATGGAAATTTGGACTATAAATATGGATGGAGCAAGTATCTTATGACTACTTCACATTCTAAGGGCATACTGAGCAACACTCTCCAAATCATTGTGTTAAATAACGTAAATTTTGAGAGGATGGTTGAGAAAATCTTGATGCTGCAGCTAAGATGCAACACTCCTCACATCACTACGAAATTTTTAGTTGCTAAACATAACTAACAAGATTTAAAAGCAATCTGCAAATAACTACTCAGGTTGTAGAATCTAATTAAATTCAAAATATTGTGATTTAGCAAATTAGTTGTAAATAAAAAAGAAGCAAGCACATTTTCAATTATTATCTTTCAGGGAATAAGTGTTAGCCATATTTGGTGGTTGTATCAGCAAGGTTATGCAAATAATCTACATAACTTGTTTCAATTTTAAACATGACCTCTATGTTCTCGCAAAAAGAGCATTGACAAACTATCAGCTTTGCATCCAAGTATCTTGCCAGGATTTTTACAATGATGCTGCTTACTTCATCTGAGGATGTATGGAACAATAGTTAGTGTAAGGAATAGGAAAAAACACGAGCACAAACTTATTAATTGTTCAAATGACTGGTCTATGCATATCGTTTTCATTTCCATGAGTTAACATGCTCCTTTGAAAAATAAATAAATTACAGTCACAAGTTTTACTAATTTTGTTAGATCCAGTCTGCAACTTCTTCAAGAAATCCACATCTCTTTCTTTTTCATTCTGCATGAGCTGTTGCAACTTCCCAAATAATCCAATTCTGCAAAATTTGGAAGCACACATTCTGAGTTCAGAACTACTCAATTTGAATTCACTCTATGAACATCAGCTAACAGGAAAATGATAGGAAAAAATTTCACGTAATATGGTGAGATGTGATACACAAAATATTTTCCTGTTAGTTACCCTGATGATTTAGGCACTGCAACAAGGGCCCCTTCATCATTTAAAAAGGTAGCACCTAAAGTTTCTTGAAACCGATCTGCCATAGTTTGCCTCTTCATTTCTGGGATTGTAACCTTTAGCTTTTGATCTGTGGCCTGCTTTAGCATATAACTAAGAATACATATCATACAATACAGTACCAACAAGAAGGAAAAGAAGGGAGGGGGAAAAAGGGGGGTGGGGGAGGTGGTGAGGGTGTTAAACACAACAGATACCTTGTCCTCACTAGATGATCCACTACCCATGGATTCAGAGGAATCCTCTCTGTCAACAGTTCTATCTCCCAGTGGAGAGATAATTTTCTTTGCAACAATCTGTACCCTTTTATCTTTTGTTCTGCTACACTGCAGCAAATAGCAGATCAATCTGGGAATGGATAGCAACAGGTAGAAAAGAATAAAAAGTTCCAGGTCAAAGAAGACAGCAAACCTTTTTAGAAACTCCTTTCTGCAAACTAGCTCTGTCCTGAAGGCCATCTAGAAGCTCAGCCATTGATGGCTCAGTGCATCCATGCCCAAGAGCTCCTACTTGAGCATGTAAATTCTCTGACTGGAATTGATTCTCTCTCTGACAATCGTCAAGAACCTCAGCAATTGAATGTTCTTCGGATCTAGGTTCAAATGTGTCCAATCTTTCAGGTGCTTCATGAACCTCAAATGACACAATATTTTCATCCTTAGATAAAGAAGGCCAGGAGGGTTCTTCCTTACGTGACTGGAAACGGAATGAAAATTTTTGCTTAACCTTACATCTGACTCCTGCAGCAGTTGATTCTGAAGTTTACCATACAGGACCAGTTTTGTCTTCTTCTTCTTTTTTTGTTTTTTTGTTTTTGTTTTTTTAAGTCATACAGAACCAGTTTCATAATAAAAAAATAAAAATAAGATCATTTACAAATGAAACATAAAGCTCTATCACATCTAAGGTCTGATATAAAGGTTAATTACCAAAAAAATCAGCTCCAGAAACATATCTAAATTATAGAATAATGACTGAACCGCTAGCAAATCTTATTGTTGCCTTATGTATACAATGTACTTTCAGTTTATATGGACTTGCATGGACATCTATGTTAACATCTGAATATTTTTTTTTGATAGGTACATTTATGTTAACATCTGAATATTACTGGTTTTAATATATTGATTCACTCAGACATTCCATTAGGGCTGGACTCTGAAGCATAAATGACATTAAACCCCATTGTACCCTGTGAAAAGTAATTAAACAAAGAGAGTATTCCACATATCCTTTTCTTTGTGTTTTCCATTTCCAGTTTATTTCAACAAGCAAGACTTTAAGAACAAGCTCCTACCCTCAAAAAATTGGGACAACATACACATTGAATCCATGAATTGATGAGCTACATAAAATATTACATGGTACTGAGTATGAATTTGAAACCTACCAAGAGGGGAAAAAAAAAACTACATACAAACTGTATTTAAAACTATTTATAAGAAAAATAAAGACATACTACCAAAAAATATATATAAGAAGTTAACAAAAGATGCTCCCATGGTAACAACCTGTTTACTTCCTCCAGTGTTTGACATATACCAAAAAAAAAAAACTTATATATGCAGATAAACATGTAATGCATACACATTGATATGGCAAATATTGGTTTTAAGAAATCATAAGATAATTGGAAAGAAAAAAAACACCTTTATAAGATTTGCTTGCTTTGGAGTAGGCAGAATGGGTTGATGCATTCTCATTCAAATGTAACAGTGCCTCAGCTTCTTTACTTACAGCAGACCATGTCTGTGCACCATCTTGCACCCCACTTCCAAATCTACAAAGACTGTCTTCATGGAGCTTTTTAGCATTGGAGGAATCAGAAAATTTCGACACCACGTTGTTTACCTATCCAAACAGATTACAAAGACTGTTACTATCTAGCAATAACAACAAGAGAAACCATAAGAGAGTCCGCATATTTACAATACAAACCCAAAACAAGCTGTCGCAATTGGTAAATAGCAATACAAAAACAAAGCAAAAAAAAAAAAAAAAAATCAAATTCACTGCTTCCTATCAGCTTAAACTTTTGGCACATATGGTAATATATCATATGCTATATCTCTAGATCTTACTACATTGTACCTCATCATCGGAGATGATTTCCTCGTCCGGGTTGCACGTGAATGCCTTCCTTGCCTCGTTACGAAATTCAGGCATTTCAACATCATCATCTTCAAGAGAGACATGTGTGTCATTCTGATATAAAACAACATTACAAATACAAAACAAATTCTAATTACACAAAGTGGCCGCAAATACGGACTATAAGTCTATAACACACACAAAGTATTGATAACACATGCCTTGCTATTTTTCTTTCCACAATTCCATTCAGAAGTACCTGCATTGAAAAACCACATTGACACACACACACACACACACACACAAAATACTGACATTCAAATTTAGAGTTATTATCAAAGAAATTTTTGATCAACAATATAATATAATATACCTCTAAGTATCTCGAGCCGCGACAAAACTTGCAGTTCCTCCTATCAAATCAAAGCATGAAGTTGCAATTAAGAATTTCAAATCTGTTGTCCAAACAGCAGGGCGTTAAGTTTAAACCAGGAAAGAGAAAGCCACCTTTTTCTCCAAAGCACCGGTTAATAAGGCAGAAATTTGGGGCAAATTAGAATCGTAGTCTTCCTCATCTGCCAAATTGTAATCAAAACGACGACGTATGAGAGAGAGAGAGAGAGAGAGAGAGTGCAAAAATGGAAAAAAAAAAAAAAAAAAAAAGGTGAGGATTACCGGAAATGCTGTGGTCGGAGTCGGGATTTTGCTGAATGGGAGAGGAAACAATAGGAGAGGATTAGGTTATTGAATCAAATCAGGGCAAAGCAATTTGAGAGAGAGAGAGTGTGTGGGTATTTTTACCAGAAAAACGTTTTGCCGCCACATCTGGGTGCGTCTCAGTCAATCCATGTAACCAGGTGAATTTGTAGTAGTTTACGGAAAATATGGAGGAAGGGAACGGAATAAAATTTGAGAAATAATATATATTTTTACAATAAATATTAAGTGGGCAGGTTATAACTAGATATTATTGTTAGAGTAAAAAAATAATTTTAGTGTTAAACTCAAATTTGAATCAATAACACTTAACTATCTATGATTTATTGTAAAAATGTTATGAACCTAGCATTTCTCGTAAAATTTAGATCAAAATTTCAAATTTTGAAACTTAAAATCTAAACCTAAGATAAAATATAACACTCCTAAAATTTTGGAGTGATTAGATTTTACACCCTAAAATTTCAGAATTTAGATGTAACACCCTGAAATTTGGAGGTGTTTAGATTTTACACCATGACGTTTCAGAATTTAGATTTTACCCCTTACATTTTAAGAGTGTTTAGATTTTACTTCCTAAAATTTTAGAGTATTTGAATTTTACAATTTAAAGTTTCAGAATTTGGGTACAAAATCCCAACATTCCCGAACTTTAGGATGTAAAATCCAAATTCTGAAACATCAGGGTGTAAAATCCAAACATCCTAAACTTTATGAGTAAAATTCAAATTCAAAAATTTCAAGGTGTAAAATCCAATCATCCCAAATTTTAAGGGTATAATTTGCAATTTACCTAAATATAAATTTTAAAACTTCAAAAAGTAAAAAATTTAAATTTAAATACTTTCACACTTGGGGGTAAAATAAGAGAGGTTTTTCTTTAGCCTTGAGACATATACAAAAATTATTGTAATTGATTTGATAATAGTGAAATTATTCGGAAATTGTCCCGTGGTTTTTTTTCCCTTTAAAGATAAAGGGTTTTCCGAGTAAATATTTTGTATTCTTGTGTATGATTGCTATTTTGAATTGCTAATATTGTTGATAATATTATTTGGGACCCAACATTAAATGGGTAGGTTATTCACTTTCCTAGAAAATGTGGTCTTTTTGTCTACTGAGCCTAGCAAGAGAAAATGCCCTTCAATTACCTAATTACTGGTTATAGTGGGTAGGGTTAGTTGCCCATAGGTTTACTGGCTAGAGGCGAGTCCAAAGAACTTTTCTTTAGAAAAAGGTTCTCTACTTTATCAAAATAAATGTTGTTCCTATTGTGTAGGTTTCCAATGACAGGAACCCACCTTGATATCCACAATTGGGTCAAATAAAGATGTAAAATGTAAGAGATGATGAATTGAGGGTTATACCGGAAGGGGCACAGTGTTCTGTTTTAGGACTCTTGTTGAATTCTTGAATCTTGATGTTAGCAACTTAGTTACTTTCATGAATATTATGTATGCATGCACATGATACTTTTGGTATTGATGTTTGGCTTGGTAACAAAGTTTTTTTTTTAATACATTATGTGATTAAGTGTGACTACTAAAATTAATAAATTATATGTTGACTACTAAAAAAGCTTTTAGTTCAACAAATTACAAACCAATAATAGAGAACCAGAATATTAGAGATTTTTATAGTTGTAAACTTCCTTTGGGCCTTTTTTTTTTTTTTTTTTTTTGGGGGGGGGGGGGGTGGTGTGGTGAGAGTTTGACAGGTTTGTACACTGCTCTAAATAAGCTGATTAATGCATAAGATTGATAGAATTTGCCTATGTTTGGGCCAAAGGTTGTGTTTGATGTTATGCATTTGGAGGGAACACAATAACCACATGATTGAAGATGAGGAGAGCTCAGCAATCTGCTTCTTGCCTCTTTTGCCGGCTCTTTATTTAACTGGTCTTGGGTTTGGGGACTCACAACCAATGATTCCCTCCTGATGTTTATAGACTCTCTTCTTTTTCTTTCCTTTTGTACTCTTTGGCTACTTTGTGTTTTTCTACATGAATTCAATAAATTTTTCTTACCTATAAAAATAAAACAAGTTTTTTGTTGGTCATGTATCTTTGATGAATAGGTTGATGGCTCCTCTTAAGTAGAAATATATGGATAACAAATGCATGCATAGTGAACAATCACCTCAGAAACAGTGTAAGATGAAGCAGTGTTTGCTTTAAACAATGGACAGTCTGCAAGATTGCTTAGTTTTGCACATTTATGATTTAACTACAAAAGGCCCGATATTTTCTAATAAGCTTTATCTCAAATGACACCTCTTTCTCCAATAAAAATGGCTGGGGGTGAGGTCATGGGGTCAAAGCCACTAGCATGTGTAACTGAGATTTTGTTTTACTATTTTTGGATACATGTATGTAATTAATGTTACATGTTATGGTCGTATATGATGTGTGGACCAATGTCTTGAAAGTTGAAACATACATGGAGTGGGTTAAGTTCAAGGACTATGATGTGTATCACATGAGGCGATATCTCACGAGCCCACTCCACTCATAGACTATAGGTTCAGGTATTGTAGTTTGACTTATATCCCCTCAAGTGTCAGTATTTATCCACAATTATTATTTAGTGATACTATGTTGTCACTTAATGGTTTATATTGGAATTTGGAACATGATTTACTTAAACCATGACTCTATTACTCTGTTTTTGTTTATATGAAATTTGAATTGGGCTTGGAATCTCCTGTGCTACATGCTACATACAGGATTTACCTCCTTACAATTCTTTGTTAATTTTTGGTTAGGTTGATATTAGGGTATGAGATCTTATTTGATTGTGTACTAAAATCTAAAACCTACAAAAGTAAGTTTGTATCTAAAAAAAAAAAAGACTGTAAAAAACTATACATAATTAAATAAGCTAAAAGAGTAGAAGCTAATTTTCAGTATATACAAATTATTTTTTGAACTAAAATCATGTCTTGAAGTCTTAGTTTCAATTCAAAAATTGAAGAACCAAAGAACGTCTAACAAATTAGGAGAATTGTAAAAGGTTTAAATTTGAACTGAAATTACAACATTAAGACATGATTTCAATTCAAAAAGAGGATTGTGTGTACTTCATGTGTAATAGGGCCATGTATAATAAACAGTTCCCTAGAGTAAAACTAAAAATTTAATATAAAATCACCTTTGCTAGGAATTACGTGAAGATTTTGTTAATGAAGTATAATTATAATAATTTGCAAGAACGGAAGCTCTATTTGTTGATGTTGGGCACTTCACAGTTAGGTTCATTCAAATAAGTATGTGCTCAGTGATCTACTCGGCTCTCATATTGGCATACATTGGACAAGCAGCCTTCCTTTGCAAGCACGATGATCTTGTCAAAGAAACTTTCTTTAAGTCCATACCGGGTAGAAAAAGAGTGTTTTTGCCTTAAATTTTCTCATGAATGCTTTGGTTCATATATATGTCCATAATGTCCATTGTTCAATATTTATATAAAATGTATGATTTACTAGCTAATTGAGTTGGCTATTTGTGATGTAGAACCTTTGTACTGGCCAATGTTTGTGGTGGCCATATTGGCATCAATAGTAGCTAGTGAAGCCATGATTTCAAGGACTATCTCTATAGTCCAACAATCTCTCTCAGTAGGGTGTTTCTCTTGAGTGAAAATTGTGCATACATCAACTAAGTATGAAGGACAAGTTTACATACCAAAAGTCAATTACCTTCTTATGCTGGCTTGTATAAGTGTCACTTTGGCTTTTAAGAACACCGAAAAGATTGGCAATGCATATGGAAATCCATCTCCCACATATCAATTTGAATCTTATCAATAGTAGCTAGACTTGGTTTTTGTTGTTTTATTGGTTTGAATTTTCTGTCCACATGTTTGGTGGTTGAATTTGGCTATTCAATAAAGAATAAACATAGAAGCTAATGAATACACTACAAGAAAAAAGGCTTGTTACAACGGGAAAAATTGTTACAATAACTACAAAGTCATTGCAATAAGGTATTGCAACGTTGAAAAAGTTATTGCGAGCCGTTGTAATAAACTTCAAGGCAATAGGTTTACGTAACACAAAAATTTCATTGTAATAAATTCTACATATTGCAACAAACAGGTTGATGCAATAACTTCTTTATTACAATAAATAACTTGGTGGCAATAATTTACTACTTCAAAGGTTTTGTTGTAATACGTGAAAAATGTCATAGCTTATTACAACAAACAGCCTTATTGCAATAGGTTGAGTTTTTATTTTATTATTAATTTCTCTATTACCTTGTCTTGCAATATACACATTATAAGACAATATAAACATTATGTTGAGGAACTAAAATAACAAATTAAAGATACAAATTAAAAAAAAAATGTAAAACTCAAAGTACTCCATCAAATTAACATGTCCAAAAACACAAATATATACATAACATATTGAGTTTACGATCAAACACATGAAACAAGTCTTTTTTCACCTATTACAACAATATATTTTGATGTGAAATAAGTGGTTGCTTATTGCAACAATATATTTCAAAATAAAATAAGATTTAGTTATTACAACAGCATATTTAGATGTAACAAGGTAATTCTTGCAACAATCTTAATTGATGTAATAAATTTAAGTTACTATTACAACAAAAAACAACCCATAGATGCAATAGTATATATATTACCCCAATTATTTTTGTTATTGCAATATTACTTGTTGTAACAAGTCTTTTTTTTTTTTTTTGGTAGAGATAATGTTAACTTCCTTTGCATGCAGGGATAACAATGATATTTCTTATGACTCTCACATCAGCTTTCCTAGTGCTAATCATGATCATGATTTGGAAATTTCACATACTTTTAGTTGTCTCATATTTTCTTATCATTAGTAGTGTGGAGATTCTCTATTTAAGCCCAGTCTTCTATAAGTTTGCTCAAGGAAGATATCTTCCCCTGGCCTTTGCTGCAATACTAATGACCATCATGTATATTTGGAATGATGTGCACAGAAGAAAGTGCTTTTATGAGCTTGACCACAAAGTCTCTTTAGGGAAGCTCAAGGACATAGCTGCAGACACAAATTTATGTCGAATGCCTGGGTTGGCCTTGTTCAACTTAGAGTTTGTTCAAGGCATCCCACCCATTTTCAAGCACTATGTGGTAAATGTTCTTGTATTGCAATCAGTTCTTGTCTTCGTCACCATCAAGTCACTACCTATCTGCAAAGTTCCAATTGAAGAGCGTTTCCTATTTCGTCGAGTGGAGCCTAATGACGAAAATGCGTTTCGATGTGTTGTGCGGTATGGAACACAAATACATGTTTTGAGGATGAGCCTTTTGAGAATATGTTAGTTGAAAGATTGAAGGAGTATATTATAAAAAAATTTTGGTTCTCTCAAAGTAAACTAAATATGGTGAAAATGATGGTGAACTAGATGTTGGATTTGCTAATGGAGAGGATGCAAATAATTATGTAAAGGATGTTGATGAGAAGAAGTTGCAAGAGCTGTTAGAGAGTGAGATTGAGGCTTTCGACCAAGCATTGCGTGTTGGTATTGTTCACTTGATTGGTGAGAATGAAGCGGTTACAGGCAAAGGAGCAGGTATAGGTAAGAGATTTTTGATAAACTATGCTTTCAATTTCTTGTAGAAAAATTTGAGACAAACTAAAAATGTATTTGACATTCCTCACAAGTGCATGCTAAAAGTGGGCATGACTTATGAGCTTTAGAGCCTGCTGTGAAAAAGGTGTAGGTGCATAAACAAGATAAGGTCTCTATGTCAATAAACATGCCTTTTCTTGAATTAGTATAGATTTATTCATATTGTGACTGAAATGTTGGCTATGAAATTTCCATTTTCCACTAATATGCAGTAAATCCCCTGCCCCATCCTATAATCCCAAGGGATTGTGCAGATCTTGTAAAGTGTGGAATTTAAATTAAATGTATGTAATGGTAATAGAAAGGTCCATTTTTATATCTATTTTGTAGTCACATATTATTTGGTTCTACATTGGTTTCACTTAATTCTTCTTTGGAATGCAACCCTCATTCTACACTTGGTTTTCTACAGCTATAACCAATATTAAAGAGATTGGAAAAGTAACATGCTTTTAGAAACAAAAGGAAACAACAAAAAGAAAAGAAAAGAAAAGAAGACATTGTGTTACTATAAGGTTTAAGGTTTTTGACGACTGCACATCCCTAACTAAGATTGGATTGTTGTGTATCTTTGAGAGAGAGAGAGAGATGCGTGCATATAATATGACAAGTACGACTCAATTACAATAGCCATCATCCAATTTTCACGCTACTAAATTTTTGGAGTCCTTCAGTAAAAGTCAAGACTACTAAAAATGTTTTTAAGCCAATTTATTGTTGAATTTTACTAAGGATTAATTTGTACTAATTAAACAAGGAAAACTCTTTTGAGATCCAAATTATGGTCAATAGATGTCAAAACACATGTGTTTTACGAAAAATGCTTTAAAATGGCGAACTTAACTAACTTCAGGCTAAATCTAGAGTGGACCAAGTTTAACTACGTTTTAACTAAAAATTTGACTGTATTGTAGGGGCACAAAATTTACCTTAGTGTTGCAACGGGCAACAACGATCTATTTTTTTTACTTCACCAAGAGAAGAAAGAGTCACCAAAAAGAAAGCAACACCTTGTCTTTATCTGTCTTTGTCTTTTTTAATAAGTAAATAAATAAGACAATGACAGGTGGAGTCAAGATTTTCATTTATGAGCGTCTTTCTATCAAATTTTTAATGTCAAAGAAATTACTAGAATGATTACCAATCCTAAATAAGTATTATTAATGAGAAGTAATTAACCAAAGGAATAACAATTCAACCAAACAATACGATATCATATTGAGAATTTCTAAATTCTAACATTCAAATGGTCCTAATGTATAGTAATAATGACTACTAAACTAATACCATTTATCCCAAAAAAGTTACAAAATGATGTTTGTTCACTTGTTTTTGACTTTTTGTTTTTAATGAAGTTTCATCCTTATTCAAAAAAAGAAAAAGAAAAAAAAAAAAAAAAAAAGAGTAATTAGGGGTTGCGATATATGACACACATTTTTGGGCTAAATCTTAAGGGTCATTATTTTAATAACCCAAACCCATTGGGCCCAACTAGGAAAAATGACACCACATGCCTTGAGCCCAAATAAATATCAAATTTTAGCCAATGGATGGAATATCAATAGAGGTTTTACAGTTGGATCAGATTTGAGCCTTGGATTTGACAAAATTTTGGCGTAGCTTCTATAGTTGGAATTTGGAAATGACTAAATTTTAGCAGAGCTTCCACTATCATACCAAAGTTCTCCCAAAAATGGTTCACATTCTAAAGGCATTTGCATCAAATTTGTAATAAAATGCCTATTTTACCCTCTAATAAAAGACAACTTTATCTATTTTTACTAACTCATTCAATAATACACCACAATTCTTATTTTTACATACAACCTAGTAAAATAATATAAACTAATCTTCTCTCTCTTTCCTTTCTTCCTCTCTTTCTCTCTATCTCCTTTGTGGGAATAAAAAATGTTATTTAATTTTTAGCAACTTGCTACAGTAAGTTGGCATATTGTAGCAAGTTGCTATAATTTTCTACATATGACAGCCTGGATGTTACATGTTTTTAAGGGTTTGAGTTGTAAAATAGCAATTTACCAATGCTAATGCTCTATCACTAACACTCAAATATTTATTTTGAAAGGGCAATATTTAGATACAATGTTTATGTGCTATTCCTTAGATTTCCCCAATAAGGCTGCGTTTGGTTTGTGTAAAAGTATTTCCGGAAAGGAAAATGTTTTCATGTGTTTGTTTGCATTTCAAAAAATGTTTCGGAAAATATTTTCTGATGTTTGGTTGTGTTCTTGAAAATACCATAGAAAAACACATTTTCTACTTGTTGCTCACATTTTCTTACATTTTCTTGGTTACCAAACGATTATATTCATTTATTCCTCAAAACACAAACAAAACCCAGAAAAAAAAATCATCAAATCCGGACAAACGAAAGCGAGATCGCGATCGATGCGTTCGCGCAAAGATCGAAGCAGAGATCGCGATCGCAATCGGCGCTCCCGCGCCAGCCGGTGATGTCGGTGACACGATGCGTCGATCGCAATCGCGCGAAGATCGAAGCGGAGATTGCGATCGCGATCGGCGCTACCGCGCCAGCCGGTGATGTCGGCGGACGGGGATGTCGCGATCGATTCTCTCTCTCTCTCTCTCTCTCTCTCTCTCTCTTCTATTTTCCAAGGCCGGAAGTACTTTGAAGTGAAAATAGAAACGAAAAATCATTTCCGTTGTTTTGGCTCTCAAATTCGGTCAACTGGAAATGCTTTTCAGTTTGATCGAATTTGAAGTAACAACCAAACACCCCCATTTTCCGGAAAATCATTTCCGGAATCAGTTTGAAGTCAATTCAAACGCAGCCTAAGATTTTGCCATGTAGATTTTTGCTCATGAGATAGAAGTGTATTTTTTTAGTTAAATAGCCACATGTTTGAATCTTAAAAGGAGAACCTAAGTAACAGCATCTATCTAAATTTTGTCATATTTTGAAAACTACCCAAAACCCCCCTAAAAACTATTACCCAGAAAACTATTCTATTACCCAAGGGTCTATGAGATAATGTTGACATGTGGGTTATTATTTATAGAATTTTTGAAAATAGGATCTATGTTAGAATCAGCATCATATTGCACAAATGTACGTCATCACGATTTGCACACAATGAGCTGATTCTCCAATTGTCTCATGCAACTTTATATGTCGAGAGAATCAACATCATGCTAATAGATTTTCCTTGATAATTCACATGCAAATTTCCCATTTTTCCTTATTTTGACCACAAGTTTTAGGAGCTTTGGTGAGGCGGGGTGTTACCTAGAGATGACAATTTAAACTTGCACCTGCAAGTACTTGGCTCACTCATTATTAATGGATGGGATTTATCCGTCCTACATAACAAATGGGGTTGGGATAAGGGTTAACATTTTCTCTCGCACCCACTACGTTTATATTTAAATAATTTAAAAAAATATTTTTATAACTTTTTTAATAAGACATACATATGTATTTTTAGCCTTTTAATTTTAAATTTAGGATATTTTTTATATTGTATTATTGATTTTATACTTTTATGTTTTAATATTTACATTGTTTATATATTTTTTAATTGTTGTATTTCTATGTTGGAATTGTTTTTGTACTTCTTATTACTTGAATTGTTGTATTGTCATGCTTTGAAAAGGTTTTGTAATGTTAGAACATTTTTTTAAAAATGTTTTATGAGTTTTAATTTAACACATTCAAAAAAAACTTTTAATAAATTATATACATAAAAAATTTAGGTGTAGTGGTATGGGTACTTGTGGGCACTCACGAGACCTGCTAGAACGAGGCGGGAAAAAAACCCACCCCAAAGAGGAAGTAGGGAATTAGAAACCCGCCCCAATGTTTGATTTGAATGATTCCGATGTCGTTGGAAAATCCTGAACTTTAGGCTGTGTTTGTTTTGGCTTCAAATCACTTTCGGAAATACTTTTCCGTAAATGCGGGTGTTTGGTTGCGCATGGAAAATAAATTTTTCGGAAATGCTTTTCAGTTGACTGTGTGTTGGGTGTAAAATCATTTCCATTTTTATTTTACCTTCAAATCTCATTTTCCGGAAAACAGAGAGTGAGAGTGAGATCGCGCTCACACGCAAAGAGAGAGAGAGAGAGAGAGAGAGAGAGAGAGAGAGAAAGCCCATCGCCGGCGACCCAGAGCCTTCGCGCCACGAACCCACGAACCAATCTTCGACTTCGCCGGCGAACCCAAAGCCCAGATCAGGCCACGAATCCAGAGCCTTCGACCCAGAGCCAGAGCCTTTGACCCACTGATCTTCGACCCAGAGCCTTCGACCCACGAGCCTTCGACCCACGAGCCTTCGACTTCGCCGGCTACCTAGAGCCTTCGACTTCGCCGGAAACCCACTAACTGATCTCTCTCTCTGTGTGATTTTGATTTTTGTTGTTGTTGTGGTGGTGTGGGTGGTGATGTTTTGGTGGTTTTCCTGTTGTGTGGTGGTGGGTTTTGTGTGGGTGGTGGTGGAAAATAGCATTTTCAGAATATTACCAAACACATGAAAATATTTTCTAAAACAATTTTCATAATACAACCAAACACTTGAAGATATTTTCCTTTCCTGAAAATAGCATTTTCGGAAAATATTTTACGGGAACTAAACACAGCCTTACTTTCAAATGAATCTAGTTGTTTGGTGAGAGATTTATGCTTTTAGATTAAAAAACGTTGCAATAGGACGAGTTGGCTGGTCGGAGTAATTAGTCCAAAAGATTAAAAATACCCCATTTTTGACATGCGATTTCTAATTTGGACCTCCAGTGGACGAATCAAGAATTCCACGTCGTAGAGAATTACCTTTACTTTGAGAATGTTCAAATTTTTTGGATTTATATTTCGCGTTGTAGAGAAAATTTTGCTTGCGATCACCTCAAAATGATAATTTTCTCCCCCAAATCAAAATCTGCCAAGTGTAGCTCAATTGCAAATCATTGGAGAATTCCTGTGGCGATTAGCTACCTGACTGTTTTAGACACACTAGTCTCCAATTCAACTTAGAGGAGGGCCTTAGATCTGTGGCTTTATATTGCACTAATATGGATTTGGTGTCTGTGATTAATTCAAAGAAGACTTGTTCTACAAAAGTGAGTTTTCTCATTGATCGATTAGTTATTCTTATAATTTTCCTCAAAAAAAAAAAAAAAATTAGGTACTTATAAAGAAATGTAAATAATTAGGTACATTAAAAAAATGTGTACGTTAAATGTTAAATGTACTCAATTATGTACTTTTCTTTGTATATAAAAAGCGCAAATGCGCTAATGCAACAGCAAAAAACTACAGTCATTTGGTTTATTCAATACTTTGCATTGTTTTGCTGCCTCTTTCTTCTTCTTTTTTTTTTTTTTTTTTTTTTTTCCTTCGGGTAATATCGTCTGGTCCACTTTTTTTTTTAATATATAGAGTTGATAGTTAATACAATAAATTGTCACAATATTTTCACAATTGTTGAGGTGTTAAAATAAAATATCATACTAGAACCAACCACAACTAAAAATAAAGGTATTGTGAAAAAAGAAGTGCTACATCCACAACATTTTTTAGAACACTTTCATAACAAAAGTGTGAATGCGTAAAGCTATAGTAGTAGCTACATTTTTTTTTGGGTTTGTTCAATTTGCATTGTTCACTGACCTTTTTTTTTTTTTTTTGGTAATATTGCCCGGTCAACTCTTATATATATATATATATATATATATATAGTTGTTAGTTAACACAACAAATTGTCACAATATTTTCACAATTGTTAGATATCAATTCCTTAGAGCATCCACGACAGTAAAGATAAAAATTTAACTATTTGGCACCACAAAAAAGTTATTTTATCTATTTTACTTACTCACTTTACAAAATATTCAGCAACAGTGTATCTATTTTAGCTTTCAACACAATAAAATAATATAAACATTACAATAAAATAATATATCTACTACATTATTTTATTAATTTCTTTCTTTCTCTTTCTCAAAAAAAAAAAAAATTCTTTCTTTCTCGCTATCTCTGTGTGTGCCGTGCCTCACTTTCCACTGTAAAAAAAAACTTCTCATTTCTCTCCTCTCCACTCTCCAATCTCACTTCTCTCTATCTTGCCGCCGCTCTCTCCTTCCCACCCATCACCATCCTAAAACCTTCTTCGCCAGTGTCGGAGACGAAATCGTCGAAGTTCTCGAGGATCTTGTGGGTTGTGGGTTGTGCCGACGCGGGTTTGTGAGTTGTGTCGTGGCCAGAGACGAACTCGTCGAAGCTCTCGCCTTCCTTGCTGGCGCAGGTTTGTTGGTTGTTCCATGGGTTTGTGATCTCTCTCTACTCTAACTGATCTGTCATGAGTTTGTGATTTATGATGTAGGTTTGTGTTTTGTGGTGGTTCTATGGAATTTGGACCAGTGCTGCTTCGATCTTTCTCTCTACTCTATCTCCGTGGGTTTGTGTTTTGTGTTTTGTGTTTTATGGTGTTTTGTGATGTGGGTTTGGTGGATCGACGTTGCTTCAGTAGCAGTGGTCCGATCCGATGTTTTTTGGTGATTGGGTGTCTGATTCGGTGGGTTTTTATATGGATTTTATGAGCAAAGAGGAGATGAGGGATGCCGGAGAGAGAGAGAGAGAGAAACAAAGAAAAAGAGAAAATACTTTTTTAATGAGAGAAGAGAGAGAAGTTTAATAAAATATTATTATTATTTTTAGCTTCTTGCTACAGTGCACAGCTATTTAAGAAGCTAAAAATTTTTAACTATGACTTCACTATTGTAACATGCATTTTTGTGTTTTGATGAAGTTAAAATAGCTATATAGCTATTTAGTTTCACTGCTGCTAATGTTCTTATAGGTCAAAATAAAATATCATCCTATAACTACAACTAAAAATAAAGGTATTGTTATACTGATATAACAAATTTCACAATATTTTCACAATTATTGACATATCAATTTCCTATAAGTCGAAATAAAATAATAAAATATGAGACTATAACCAATCCAAACTAAAAATAAATTTTTTGTGAAAAATGTTGTAACACATGTTGTGTGAATGTGTAAAAACTATTATAGTATCTACAATACTTTTTGATTTATTCAATATGTACTATTCATCACTTTATTAGCCCTTTTTTTCAGCCATCGGTTTGTATTCTTTCTTTTTAATATTTATATGAGCTGACATATATGTTAATTGTTATACTAATACAACAAATTTCACAATATACAATTATTGAGGTGTCAATTTTTTATAGGCCAAAATAAAATAATAAAATAATAAAATATGAGACCGTACAACTGAAAATAAATATTTTATGAAAATATTGTAATACTTGTTATCACAATATTTTCACAATTGTTAAGATCTCAATTTCTTATAGATCAAATAAAAAATTGCTAAGTTCACAATATTTTCACATTAATTTCACAACAAATCATAGGTGGTAAGCTACTATTGATGGATAAAAAAATGATACCAGTCATGGGTCTATTTTAAAATCAGTAACAACTTGTCATATAGAATTTGTTATGAAAATATTATGGAGATAACATTTCTATAAAATAAATAAGAATATATCTAACTGAAACTTACCACGGCTGAAAATAAAGGTGTGAAAATATTGTGACTTTTTTAGTTTAGGCAAATTTGTTGAGCAAAAAATTCACTGTTTCAAGCACAATTTTCTTCTGTTCGTTTTTTATTTTATTTTTAATGCATAGTTTAAAGTGGTTGTCCCAATTAAAAATCAATAACAATTTACCATTTAGGATTTGTTTTGAAAATGTTGTGGACGTAGCATTACTCTAAAATAAAACTATAAAATATCATACCAGGGCCCACCATAGCTAAAATAAAGATATGAGAAAATATTGTGACATTTATTGTGTTCTTGACTTTTTTTTTTTTTTTTGTTTAGCCAATTTGTTGGAGAAATTCTACAGTCTTTTAGTAAATTATGTCACTTGTCCACCATTTCACTAAAAGACTCCCACTTGTTTAAAATTGCTGAGTCAGTAATCAGTTTCTGTTTTAAAAAAATTTATAACTTAGTAATTTCAAATAGGTGTGAATCTTTTAGTGAAATGGTGGATAAGGATGAAAATTTTTGCCTGACCCGCGGATACCCGGCCCGGCCCAACCTTAATAGGCCGGATTTTACCCAATCTGATTAAAAATAGGGTCAGGTTTGGGTTTTTTTTTAAAAACACCCGAAGTAGGTCCGGGTCAAGTTCGGATTTTTACAAAAACCCGTCCCGAACCCGGATCCGGCCTGACTCAGTTATATATATATTGTTATAACCCTAAAACACCTAACCTCACACACAATCTCTTTAGAGTCTTCAGCCGCCTCTCAATGCTCTCATCTATTTCTCCTCTAACTCACTCTCCTCTCCCACTCTCACTCACTCTCCTCTCATGTCTCACCGCTCACGCCGTCAGCCGCCCCTCTCTAATGCTCTCAGCCTCTCGATCTCACTCTCTTTGCTGAAGAAGACAAAGATGAAAATCTAAGATTCTCGTCGTAAAGCCTTTCCGATCTTACAATATTGCTCCCTATATTTGCTATGCACCGAGTTTAGTTTTAGCTAAAGCCAACGACCACAACCACGGTGATTTACGACAATGGTTTTTGATGTTCTTTTTCCATTTTTTCTTTATTTGATTAGTGGGTTTGGGGATTTAGATTCTCTTAGTTTAACCTGTGGGTTTGGGGATTTAGATTTTGTTGTTAAGATTTGATGTTCCTTGCATGTACTTGTTTTAGATTTTGATTTAAAATGTATTTGGTTTCTGTGAATTGGAAATTTGAATGGGTATGGTTGATTTGATTTGAGTTTTATTTGGATTTGTTGTTTGTGCTGCACTGCTGCTGTGATTCTTTTTTCTCAGGAAAACAATTTTTTTTTTAATTGATTGGGCCACAGATTGGGCCATTGTTAGGGGCTAAAGATTGGCTGGCTGGGCCGGGCTCGTGGGGCTCAGCGGGGTGGGTCTGGGCCTTGGGAAAAAAATCCGTTTAATAAACAGGCCGAGTCCGAGCCACGGGTCATGGCCTGCGGGTCGGGTGCTCTCATCTATTGCTCCTCTGACTCACTCTCCTCTCCCACTCTCACTCATTCTCCTCTCATGTCTCACCACTCACGTCGTTAGCCGCCCCTCTCTAATGCTCTCAGCCTCTCGATCTCACTCTCTTTGCCGAAGAAGACAAAGACGAAAATCTAAGATTCTCGTCGTAAAGCCTCTCCAATCTTACAATATTGCTCCCTATATTTGCTATGCACCGAGTAGTTTTAGCTGAAGCCAACGACCACAACCACGGTGATTTACGGCAATGGTTTTTGATGTTCTTCTTCCATTTTTTCTTTATTTGATTAGTGGGTTTGGGGATTTATATTCTCTTTGTTTAACATATGGGTTTGGGGATTTAGATTTTGTTGTTAAGATTTGATGTTCCTTGACTGTACTTGTTTTAGATTCTGATTTAAAATGTATTTGGTTTCTGTGAATTGTATTTGGTTTCTGTGAATTGGAAATTTAAGTGGGTATGGTGGATTTGATTTGAGTTTTATTTGGATTTGTTGTTTGTGCTGCACTGCTGCTGTGATTCTTTTTTCTCAAGAAAACAATTTTTTTTTTAATTGATTGGGCCACTGTTAAGGGCTGAAGATTGGCTGGCTGGGCGGGGCTTGTGGGGCTCGGCAGGGCGGGTCTAGGCCCTGGGAAAAAATCCGTTTAATAAACAAGTTGAGTCCGGGCCACGAGTCATGGCCCGCGGGTCGGGTACGGGTATAAAAAACTCGACCCATTGCCATTCCTAATGGTAGACCACATCACTTGTCCACCATGAGAACATTATAATTTCTCAATTTGTTGAGCCAAATTCATTGTTTTACGAACAATTTTCTTGGGTTTTTTCAACACATTGTTTAAAGTAAAAAAAACGCATAATTCTACCAATAAAAAATATTATAGAAAAAAAGTATTTTCCCCCTTTATGTTTGGGGTAGTTTCATCCCCTCAACTTTAAAGTTAAATAATTTTTTCCTCTATATTTTGTACACAAGCATATAGTCCCTGTTGTTACTCTCTTAGTTAAATCCTAACAAAATCTTATGATTCCTAGAATATTTCATTGTGCAATATCTGAATGCCTCACTAAATTTTAATGTCCAAAAAATTTTCATTGTGTATTTTGAATTTTATGTGTTAGACATGCTTAAAAAGTAAAAATGGTGATCTATAGTATTCTATTTGTTACCTAGAGAACACAAATTTATTAGAGGTTTAAATCTTCTAGATTTATAATTTTATCTAATAGAAACTTTAATGACATATGTTTTTTGTTTTTTATTTATTTATTTATTTTATTTCTTAAAAAGATGTTCATTAAAAATTAAGTAAGCTAAGCATCGTAGCAAGACTTATAAAATAAAATGATAAAGAAGGTAGTATGAATAACAAAATATTCATTGCAAATGGTTATAGGTATTTAACTTGATTAAGAGTTTCAATTGTAGCATTTGTCATCATTTATTGCGAAAATTTAAATATTGTGACAATGTTTTATCAAAACTTAGTTGTTTATTGTTGGAAAATGACGACGTTTGTTATCATTCTTAGTAGAATTTTTTTATGAGTAGATACTGTCTTTAGTAAATAGGTTCCAAGAAATTATCACACTAAATAGATAGCCATATGTTAAATAACTATTTTAAATTTAAATACATGATTTGATAAAAAAAAAAAAATTTGATCTAAATTTTTTTCATTCAAGGGGCAACACGTGCCTTGCACGTGCATCCCTTACTAGTGTTTTAAAAAAGATGTATAGGTTGAATATACGGAAATGCACACACTTTTGAAATGCATACATTTTTTCAAAAAATGTATATGTTGAATTTTAAGAATTGTGTATATTCTTTGAGAAAATGTGTATGTTGAACTTATAGAGTTGTGTATATTCTTTAAAAAGTGTGTATTTTGAATTTATAAAATTGTGTATATTATTTGAAAAATATGTGCATTAAATGTACATATTTGCGTACATTATTTTAAAAACATGTACGTAAAATGTATATAATTTGATATTGATATCTGTAGGGTCCCAATTTGTGGCCCAAGCCCAAAATGTCTGGGAACTCAGCCCAATAAGCCCAATACAATAAATTTGTAGAGAGTGGGTCAAAGAACTAGGCCCTAATGAGTTGAACAACGGCTAGTATTGAATTAAATGACAATCAAACACAAATAGAAGTTTTTGATGTCAATGGACTTTCAGTCCGAGGAGATCACGATTGTATATATTGATCACAATTGGATATAGAGACAATTTAGATTACTATAGTGTTCTTTCTCTATTTTTCTGATCCATTCTCCATGAAGAGTCTTTCACCTTATATATCCTCCTTTGAACCATCTTCACCATACACCTGTTGATCATCCGAGTCTTTACTTGAGTACCTGTCCCATCAAACACCCCCTCTGGTTTTCTGTGAGTTGTGGTAGCCAAAGTAGTACTGTTCAGAGGTCTCCTCCACATAAATGCTGCCAGAAAAGTAGCTGCAGTGCATTTAATGCTGTAGTGGTAGCTTTCCCTTAGATATTTTTAGTTTTCCTTCCTTCTTGTATGTTCATGAGGCATGTTTCTATCATTGGAGTTTCTTGGAGGATTACGCTAACTGATGGAGTACATATTGTGAACTATATTCATCATATTTGAGGAGGAGTTCCTCCTCGGAAAACCTTTCACTTGTTCAGGACCTTTCACTTGTTCCCCACCTTTGAGACTTTAATTGGGAACATTTAACAACTATTTGCTCCTCATCGAACCTAAAAATGTCCTTGGACAAGGCCCAAGGCCCAATATACTATTTTGGGCCCTTGCCCCTACAATATCACATGTAATATTGTCACTAAAACGAGTATTGATATCAAGTTATGACTAAATTTACATGAGGAAGTAGCTACAATCTCTCTCTCCTTTTTTTTATTTTTGATGTTCAAACTTCAACAACATTCATTAAACTAGACCATGGTTCGAAACAACTACATCTTTGGTTACTTGATATTCAATGATGGGTGGGATATCCTCAACCCAGATAACACTATCATTCACAAATTTTGCATTCCTAGCCATAAGATAGGCAACCATATTGCTTGTTCTACGAACATAGCTGGCTTTCCAATCCTGGACGTTACATTTTTGCCTCCAGATAACTTCAATAATCATTTTAATAGAGGTTGGTGGGGAGCCCTTGCGCGTCTCCTTCGAGCACAATGTGCTTCAGCCTGAGGTCCCTAGCTAGCAGCATTCCCTCTTTAAAGGCCTTAGCTTCCATTTCCAAAGCTCCCAGCAGTAGTTCCATCCTTTTGCTCATCGCTCCCATGATTTCGCCCCTTTCTTTTCTTATTATAATCCCAATTCCATAGCTGCCCGACTCTTTAAACTCCGCCTCATCCACGTTTACTTTATACCATCCTTCACTAGGAGGGGTCCATCTATCTATTCTCGGTGGGGCAGGTTGTTTTGGGGCACCAAACTACTCACTAAATTCCTCAACAAAAGCAGTGGCTTCAGTCACATTCCTCCTCGCTTCTTTGCATTTTCCTTCAAATTTTGCAGCATTCCTATTCTTCCAAATGCACTACGCTGTACACGCCAGACGCTCTAGCTCTCCTTCCTTTCATTCTTCCCAAAACTTCCATACCACATCAATGAAGTTGGAATGAAGGTGGCAGCCCCTCGATAAAGATATCTTAGCTTCCTTCCATACCGCTTCTGCCATCCAACAATCCCACAAGGCATGTCCCGATGATTCTACCTTCCCACACAGCCCACACTTATACCCCTTGGACACCTTCCAAAGACAAAGGCAATAATTAGTAGGAAGAATATTCTTACAAGCCCCCCACATAAAGTGTCTGACTTTACTTGGGCACTTTAATCCCTAAATAGCCTTCCAAAATTCCTTTTTCTTATTCAGGTTTGATCCCTCACTTCCTGCCCCTCTGCCTCTTCCTATCACTAGCCACCCATGTGCTGCATGGTATGCACTTTTTACCATGAAATTACCTTTTTTGGTCCACACCCAAACCAAGGCATCATCGGGAAAACTTTAGCTGATTGGGATGCTCAAAATAGCCTCCTCTTCATGGGGATAAGAAACTATTTTTCACAACACTAGTATTCCACCTCCCAAACTCTCGATCTAAAAGATTCTCCACTAGTTCATCTTCGAAGTTTTGAGGCCGAGGGCTTACTACCATGAATGAATTAGGAATTGGAATCCACCTATTGGCCCATATCCTCGCTCTTCGCCCATATACATTAGGGTGGCTTGGGCAACGGTCTTTATTAGGATTTCACGGCCCAGCGTTGTCAACAACTTTCCTTTCCATCCTACTACTTTTCGGCCAACCTGATCCAGGATGCGGTGGAAAGCTTTCTTCTTTCCCTTCCCCACCAACGGGGTAGCCCTAAATATCGCTCATGCTGATGGATAATTTGTGCCCTAAACATATCTTTCACTTCTTCTTTAAACTTCGCCATTGTGTTTTTGCTAAGAAAGAGAGAAGGCTTCTCTCTATTTAGCTTCTGCCCTGACTCCCTTTCATAAACCTCAAGGATTTTTAAAAGTCTAAGCCCCTTCTCCTTTGAAGCTTTGCCAAACACTATACGGTTATCAGCAAATAGTAGATGAGAGACCAATGGAGCTCCCCTACACACCGCTATGCCTCTTGGAATTCCCCCATTTTCATTCTTTCTAAGCATGGCCGAGAGGCCCTTAGCACACAATAGGAAAAGGTACGATGATATCAGGTCCCCTTGCCTAAGCCTTCGAGTTGGAACGATCCTACCATTTGGTTCACCATTTATAAGCACGGAGTATGAAACAGTGGTCACACACATCATCATCAATGATATCCACCTATCTTGGAAACCCAATTTGCGCATCATTGCCTCCAAATACGCCCATTCTGCCCGGTTATACGCCTTACTGATATCAAGCTTTATTGCCATCAGCCCCTTTTTCCCCTTTCTCCTTTGATTTATACAATGCATGACTTCGAAAGCCACAAGAACGTTGTTTGTGATCTGCCTCCCTAGTACAAAGGCGCTTTGGGCATCACTAATGACTTCTGAGAGAACTCTCTTCAACCTGTTAGCCAATAATTTTGATACAAGTTTATATATAACATTATATAGGCTTGTTGGTCGAAATTCCGTTATCTTTTCGGGGCAATTAACTTTAGGTATCAGACATATATAAGTATCATTTAAACCATTTGGCATAACACCTTGTGAGAGTGCTTTTTTTCTTTAGCACACAGGCCCAAGGATCCTGGGCCAAATAGTTGTATTTTGGTGGACTGGGCTTGGTTCACCACAGCTAAATGGGGGCTGATTACGAACCAAGTTGTGCGCAAGTCACATAAATCTCCTCAAGGCAAAAATGCAATTCCTCCTAAGCAATAAAATACCATTATAAGTGTTTTAGTATCATAAAATGACCCTTTACTCTTACAAAATAGGTAAAATAGATGTTCATAATATTCACAATGAGAAAGAGATTGAAATAGACTATTTAAGGCTTATCTTTTATCGTATAAACATTTTAAAAAATTCCTTCACTTGGTACCCCGGGCGTACTGTCGTGGGATCCCGGGACGTACTGTCGTGAGATCCCGGGGCGTATTAGGCCTGTAAGAACCCAGAATCTCTGGTTCTCTGCACTATACAATCTTTCTCCATGCTTGTTATGCAATGGAGTTTTGTCATTTCCTTTTACCTCTATAGGGTCCTACACAAGAACAACTATACAAGGCACATATCTTCAAATAATTGTTAGTTTCTTAGATTAGGATATATATATATATATATATATTTATATATATATATATATATATATATATTAATACATATACATATATGTAAATGAATTTTATGAGAATGATTCAGCCACGAGGATCCTGGCCCCAATTCTCACAGACTTACACTATGTTTGGTTGGAGGGATTATAGGGAGGATGGAAAACAATGGGTGGAAAATGGTGTGGAAAACAGTGTTTTCCACTGTTTGGGATGCAAAGGAAAACAGAGAGGATGGAAAATCTGAGAGAAAATTTTCCTCCCGGACCCACCAATTTTTTTCCTCCCAAATCGGGAGGAAAACTGTGGAGAGAAAGCTACTCTTACCGTGAAATTACACAAATGCCCTCTCCCACCTTCCCTCCTCACCAACACAACGGCTATCCTGGAATCAAGTTAAAAAAAAAAAAAAAAAAAAAAAAAAAAAAAAAAAAAAAAAAAAAAAAAAACAAAAACAAAACAAAACACCAGAGACCGGGAGCTGGAGAAAAAAAAAAGAGAGAAAGCACTTCTTGAATGAGGGAGAAAAAGAAAGAAAAGAAGGGGGAGATAAAGAGATAAGGAAAAATGTGTATGGAGGAAGAAGAAAAAAAAAAAAAAAAACCAGAGAGAGCGAGCTGGAGAAGATGAATGGAGAATGAGAGTGCTGGAACATGTGTGGAGAAAAAGAAAAAGAAAAAGAAGGGGTAGGGATAGAGATCACGTGTGTGGTGGAGGAGATAGCATAGAAAAAAGAAAAAAGAAAAAAAACAAAAACGTATGGCTGTAATGAAAAGATTGAAAAGAGAAATAATATAAAAAATAAAAAATCCTAATTGAGAAATATTACTACAATATTTTCACAATAAATTTTAAGTAACAGATTGTTAGTAGTTAATATTGGTGTGTAAAAAAATAATTTCAGTGGTGGGTTCAAATTAGAACTAGTAACAACTTTTCACATAAATTTTGTTGTGAAAGTATTACGAAAAATGTTGTGGACGTAACACTTCTTATTGAAAAATATAATAGTTGGTAAATTTTATATTATTTAATGAGTATAAATAAATCTATTTTTTACCAATTATATAACAAGGGTATAATAGTCAATTTATATAAACTACTTTTTCTATTCTCCCACTTTTCTTTTCAACCAAACAAAAGAGTTTTCCATCCTCCCATTTTTCCATCCCTCCAATCAAACACACATGAGAGAAAATTAAATATTTTCCATCATCTTACTTTTCCATCCTCCCACAATTTTTCATCCTTCCACTTTTCCACTCCTCCAACCAAACGGACCCTTAGTGCTTTTGCACAAGACTTGTGGGATTTGGAACTCAAGTCTGAGTGGCTTTACTTGGGCAAAAGACTTAGCTTTACAAGCAAGAATATATGTATTGAGCAGCAAGAAGCAGTAAAGGAAGATGATATGATAAATAAATATGCAAAATAATTGTTAGAAATCCTCAAATCAATATGAGATATTTCATTATTTTTCTTGATTGTGAATTACAAATGTGCTCACTAAGACGTGATACAAGGTTCAAATAAGCTCAAAAATTACAGACTTTGATGGCTATTCAAGCCTTTAAGACATGCAAAGTTTGAATTCTTTTGAATCCAAGTATGTGCTATAGTGGCTGTTTTTGGGATACCGGGAGACAAATATATGCTATAGTGGCTGTTTCTGGGATACCGGGAGACGTTCCTCTGTTTTTCTTAAATTTTACAGAGTTCTCATGGCTCTGTTATGATATTCTTCCTACTGAAAATCCTCTCCCCCCTTCAATATGGGTTTTCTCTTCCTTTTATAGTGTGTTTTCTAGGGCTCCATGGTACTAGTGATTTCTCTCTTTTGCCTCTCAGAGCTCGTGCTGTGACAGTTGCCCAAGGGCTGGTCTCTTCCCTTTTTTTCTCATAGTTTTCATCTTTTATTACTGTTTCTCTAAAAGTCACTTGCTGACTTTCCATTCCGGGGCGTCCTTGGCAATTAGCCTTCAATCTCTCTTCTTTCAAGGTTTCTCATTTTTCAGACTTAGTTGTCGGTGTTATTTCCTTACTGTCATTATTCCCAAATAGCTGGAATCTTTTATTGCTGGGTTGAAAGTTCCCCTCCAATCGCTTCTATTATGATTTTCTCATTCTTGGTTCCCTGTGGTACAGCTCCTTTGTTCATGAATGTTTGCTTTATACTTTCTGATTCTTTGCTGCACCACTGGGTACTTGAGAAGGACATCTTTGTTCTTCATTTCTTGTATTTCGTGGTACCTTTCTTGAGTTGTCTCAATCCACAGTAGCTGTGCTGCATTACCTGAGGATCCCGGGCCTCTGGCAGCCTCTGGGTATCCCGGCCCAGTTCTTTCACTGAATTTTGCTGGACTTTTTAATAACCTTTTTGCTGGAAATCTAAACATAAATAGGGCCTTAATGTTGATTCTTCTTGCTGCTTGAATTGGGCCTTCTTTACTTTTCATGGAATGGGCTTTCTTGTGAAATTTTAGCCTTCAACACACCTGTTCTAAGAGTTTGGAGGACACAGTCTACTACATGAGGGCCAACAATATCCCAATATTTTTGAAAAAATATAGGTGACATATCGTCTGAGCCTGAAGACTTTTTGGGATGCATCTGCTTCAAGGCACGCCAAACCTCCTCTTCTTTGAATTCCATTAGCAGGTCTTCATTCATTACTTCCGAAACCTTTCTGTCCACAGCCCCAAGGCTAACCCCGAAATCAACTGGGAAGTTTGAACTATATATTTCCTTGAAATATGCCAAAATTATACCTTCCACCTCTTCACAATCCTCTCTCCACTGACCCCCCAAGTCACACAATAATTTTGTATTTCGATCCCCACACTTAACCCATAAAGCCCTTGACCTCTGATTCCACATCATTTTTTCCCGAATTATTACTTCATTTGTCTCCTTTTTTAGTGCCTGAATCTCCTCCGTTGATTCATGTAGCAAATTTAACGCTTCTAGTTACTGTAATCGACTCTGCTTCTGCTTCAAATTCTTATTTACATTGCCGAATTCCCTACGATTCCAAGTCTGCAAGTGAGCTTGGCAACACTTTAGCCTATCTCAAATCTGCACATCCCGATTAACCTTCAAAGGATCCTAGTCTGCTTCAATCACCTCTCTAGAACCCTCCTCTCTAGTCCACATAGCTTTAAACATAAACCGTTTCCTACTTCCCCTTCTTTGTACCCACTACCTAAGGGACATGTTTAGTAAACAATGGTCTAAAGCTGCCATTGCTCTGTGAAAAACTTTTTCCCTAGGGAACATCTTCAGCCACTCCTCATTAGCCATAATCCTATCCGACCTAACTTGAGTACGTTGCTCCCCAATCCTACCATTACACCAAGTAAAACGCTGCCCTACAAATCCCAAATCAATGAGACCACAATCAATTAAATACTCTCTAGACACCTCCATTTGTCTAGCACCCCTATCTAACCAACCCAATTTCTCATTAGATTGCACAATTTTGTTAAAATCCCCGAAAACAGCCCACGGCATATCACTCTACCTCTTTAGTGATTCAGGTAATCTCCAAGAAATAATTCTCATACCTGCATCAGGATGTATGTAAAATCCCCTTGCTCACCACAGTTGAGCGTTGACTGCCTCACGGACCACCACGTTGATGTGCGCATTTGAACAGCTCTTTAAGCACACATTAGCCCCTTCCACAACATTGCCAGCCCCCTACTCCGACCATCGCTTAGCATTGTAATTCCCTGGGTAAAGTTAGGCTTTCTCTGAATGCCTCTTATTCAATTCTGTTTTGCCTTGGTCTTCGATAAGAAAACCAAAACCGGGTCGGTATCTTTCACCTCATCAGTGAGTAAACACATCGTAGGAGTTGACCCAAGGCCCCGACAGTTTTAGGCCAAGAGGTTTATTGGGCTCGGCGATGCTGCTTTGCAGCATCCACCACACCGCCAACCCTTTTAGTCTCATTCTTAACCTCGACATTTTTTTGAGCTTCCATTCTCCTTCTTTTCACTTCCAGCATGTTCTAATCTAACTCTATTAGTGGGTTTTGAGCGTTCCCTTTTTTTTTTTTTTTTTTTTTTTGCATTGGGCTTAATGCCTTTTCTTTGCCTTTGGTCTGACCCTCACGGGCTTTTCTCTTCCAATGCCCGCTAGTTGGGCCCAACACCTCCACAATCCATCCTAACTCCATATCATAAGTCATGGCCATCTTCATGCACCTTTGGCGTGGGCTCAAATTTAAACTTTGGGGTCTTTGTTTGATGTGTCTCCATTGCTTCCTGCCCACTTCCCTTAATCTCGTTGTTTGTCTGCTTTCTATCCATGCCTTCTTTCACCAAAATAGCAATGCTTTCCTTTAGGATCTCTTCGATGGTGTTGACCAATCCTTTTTCCTGATAAACCTCGTTGCCCCTTTCTCTGCCCTTCAAGGTCTGTGTTTTGCTTCCCAACGTCTTTTCCCCGAGGGTTTGCACATCAGACGTTCTTTTGTCAGTCCCCATCGCTTCATACCTCGACGTTTGAACCTTTGGACCCCTGTTAACGTCGTTCGATATCCTCCCACGCATGCCTACCCCTTCATTCTTTTTTTGTGTAAGTCGGTTCCCATCCCAATCTCCTAACCATTTCACCTCTCATCCATGCACCGTATTGAAGCTCTCCCATTTCGTTGTTCCTGTCTATCTCTTCTTTTTGCATGCAGCCCTTCAGGTCATGCTCTAGTATTCTGCATCGATAGCAAAATTTTGGGAGGTGCTCATATTTGAAGAGCACCCACCGAGCCATCCCTTCACCGACGTTTATCTTTTTTCCTCGTATTAGCTTCCGTGAAACATCTATCTTAACATGAACTTGGAGGCACTTTCCCTATTGTACCCCCGTGTCAGCCACATCCACCTCCATAACCTCGCAAAGGCTAGCTCTAATGGCCATCCCTGTTTCTCTTGTCTTGTGTTTCAGGGGTAGATTGTACATTTGAACCCAAAAAGGAGATCACTTGAGGACAATATCCTTTGGGTCTTGATCTCCGTTAGATTCCTGGAGTAGAACTAGTTGCTTTTCATAATGCCACAGGCTCATCTCAAGAACTCTCCTCTTGTCTAGTTCGTCGTCAAAATCCACTAAGAACATCTCCTCTTCAATCACCAAAATCCTAATGCTCTTATTTGGCTTCCATAACATCCTAACGTTCTTCCTTAGTGCGTCTAGAATAACCCTTCTGCGTGATAACACCTTCATAACCAAGCAGTTCTTCCCTCTCTTTTTTGCTGCCCTAGTACATTCTCTCCCTAGGTTTACACTTTCCTCTTCCTCTTCAATGACCTTTAACTTTTGCCATAGTATCTCAAGCTCTTCCACCATTTGAAACAAAACCACTTCCTTGACCTCACCACCTAGATAACAGGGGAAAGATCACTTCACTCCCACAAGCACTTGTGGGACTCCAACTGCTGCTACGTGCCTGAGGCTCGAGGGCATTTCCACTTGGGTTTCTTTACAATCTCTCATATTGATTAGTCACTTTCTGGTTTCTCTAGTTGGAAGATAGAAAAATGTTGAAAAATATAATTTTCTAGCATGTGTAAACACCCATCATTTATTGTTCAACCAAATTTGAAATTTCCACAACTATCCAATGGAAAACTTCCACAACCCTCCTATTTTCCTCGCTTAGTTTTCCATCATTTATTTTTCCACCTAAACAAATGGACCATTACAAAACAAAAAGAAAAGAAAAGTTATAGGACATTAGGACTTATTCTTGTTGAAATGTATTGGGTCATTAAAAATGGATTAGGATTTGGTGGGTATTGCACTTGGTGCAAATTTACTCTTTTCTCTCTCACAAAAATATTGGCGAAAGTCACGTTTTGGTCCTTACATTTTCAGGCGATTCTCATTTTGGTCCCTAGATTTTATTTTTACCGCTTTTAGTCCCTATTTAGAAAAATGACATCCATTTTAGTCCTTTCTGTCAGTGCCCTAATGGCAAAATCCTAAGTGGCAAACAGACGTATTAAAATAATAATAAAAAATTTTATTTTGGCATTAAAAAATGCCACGTCAGCATTTAAATTAAAAAAATTAATTTATTAATTTTAACTAAATAAAAAAAATTAAAAACAGAATTAAAAACAAAAACAAGAACACAAACAACAAAATTAAAACACAAAATTTAAATTTAAGAACACAAAATTAAAAATCAAAATCACAAACCCAGAAAATAAGAACACAAAATTAAACTTCAGATCCACTCAGATTAAACATGAAAACATCAAATTTAAAACCCAAACATCTGTGGTGATCTTCATCACCTTCTCCGACGCCGCACCGTTGAGAACCTAAACGAGGCAAGAGCAGAAGCCTCGGTTGATTTCAGAATCGCTGTCGGCAAAAAACCTCATCTTTCCGTCGCTGCCCAGTTCGGCCTGGAGCCAAACCTGGGCTGTGCAGCCCATGACTCGATTCGAGTCGACCTTGGTAGATGGGTCCAGCTCCGGCAACAGAGTCGCGTAGTGAAGCAAGCGCTTGACACAGTCGATTGGTTCTGGGAGAGACTGGAACTCAGAGATGAGGCGGTTGAGCTTGGAGGACACGTGGGTTTCCGTCAGTGACTGCGACAGAGGGAACGTCACCGCCGAGCACGTGAATGGCTTTTTCTCAGGACCGGGTGGTGGAGATTGTGGTGTATGTAGATTTTTGGGTTTGTGGTGTATTTGGGTTTCTGGGTTTATGGTCTATGTTGATCTAGGTTTGTGGGTTTGTGGTGTCTGTTGTATTTCGATTTGGGTTTGTGGGGTTTTGGGTTTATGGCGTATCTGGTGGCTGAAATTCAATCCGGGTTTGCCTATGAGATGACCCATTGATGGCTTCGTCTTCTTGATGGCTTGGAGAAGAAATGGAATTAAACCTTCCATGATTTCTTCTTCTTGATGGTTGGGTTTCAATTTCTTGTTCAACTTTTTTGGGTTTTAAATTTTGTTTTCATGTTTAATCTGACGTGGATCTGAAGTTTAATTTTGTGTTCTTATTTTCGGGGTTTGTGATTTTGGTTTTTAATTTTGTGTTCTTAAATTTAAATTTTGTGTTTTAATTTTTTTGTTTGTGTTCTTGTTTTTGTTTTTAGTTTTTTTTTTATTTAGTTAAAATTAATAAATTAATTTTTTTAACAAAATAAAATTTTTTATTATTATTTTAATACGTCCGTTTGCCACCTAGGATTTTGCCGTTAGGACATTGACGGAAAGGACTAAAATGGATGATGTTTTTTTAAATAGGAACTAAAAGCGGTAAAAATAAAATTTAGGGACCAAAATGAGAATTACCTTAAAATATAGGGACTAAAATGTTATTTTCGCCCAAAAATATTTTACCACTTAACCATTAAAAACAATTGAATATGCTGCAATATCCTAAATAATGCACTTGACCTCGATCCATCAAAAATAGTTTTATAAAATAGAAAGACAATCTATTTTGATTTTTTTTTTTTTTTGGGTAAATATTTATACAGGGGCTAGAACCCCTAAGCTTGAAGTCACTTAAATGACTAGATACCACTTGGGTCAATAGACCCGGTGGTACAATCTATTTTGATTGAGTAGTCCAAAAAGGCGCAAGGGTCTTGCCTTCTTGGAGTTTGTAGCTACCTTTGTCGGTTCAATTCTCCCCAACAATCCAATCCACTAATCCATAAAATTATCTTATTCCCCATACCCCACTAAATTTCAAAAAGCCCACTAACTTTTATTCCCCACTAAAGCAAAAAAGTGAAAGAAAAGAAAAGCTTCCAAGGTACGCCACTAAAAAAAAAAAAAACCTATAAAATGACCGTCGATTATTCCTTGATATCCATCCTACGGTCCAGTTCTAAATACAAACCTATTTCCACTCTCACTCAATCTCTACCCATCCCGCGCAATTCAAATTTCGTGCTTCACAAAATTCTAAAAATATTTTCAAAAAACACAAATTATCACTATTATTATTATAATTATATATTTTTTTACTTTATTTCCTTCTTTATTTATTAATCATTTAAGCAAACTCGCTCACACACACAGAGTTAGAGAGACAGAGAGAGAGAGAGAGATTGATGAAGAAGAAGATGAGGAGGCAGAATAATATGCAAGTGCAGGTTTCAGTGAATCATTTTCAGCTCAACAACAACCAATCATCTTCTTCCACGTCAGCATCTTCCTTCTCCGACGCCTCTTTCTTCCAGAACCTTCTAGAGAAAGAGCCCGCCGACGCCGCCGCCACCGCCGACGATGCCTATCCCAATGCCGATGACAGAGACTTCATTCTCAGCCAAGATTTCTTCTGGTAAAAAAACATCAAAACTCAATATCTTTGTCATATTTTACATTTTCTCGAAATGAGTAGATAAAGAGTTTGGATTTTTAGGGTTTTATTGTGAAATTTGGAGGTTGTTTGATGCTGTAAAGTGTAAATCGATGCTCAGGTTGATAAATTTTATTTCTAGGTTTTTTTGTTTTTTGTTTTCTGTTATAGGAGTAATTTTTGAGTTTGTGTGTTGTGTGTGTGTTCCTTTTAATGAATGATTGAAAGCACACTCTGTGAGTATCTGATTAATTTTGTTTGATTTTTTAGGGTTTTACTTTACCTGTGAATAAAGTTAAAATTGATGCCCAGTTTGATTTTTATTATGTTTAGGTGCAATCTTTTTGGAATTTGGGGTTTTAATGTGAAATTTGGAGGTTTATTTGATACTTAACTTAGTTAATTTTATGCTAGTCTGACTAAATTTAGTGGAAATTTGGAAGGGGTGTTATGTGATGAATTTTGTGTTTGTTTTGAATCAACTTAGTAAGTATCTGAATTTGGGTGTTGATTTTTTTTTTTTTTTTTTGCTGTAAATGCAGCACTCCGGATTATATCACACCAGATAACCAAAATCTTCTGAACGGTTTCGATTGCAACAAGGTGATGTAAATGAAGGTGTGGATTTCATGTTGAGGTTACATTTTTTATGATTAGTTTTTGAATTGAAGTTATTTCATGTTGTTTCCGCAGGATAACATTCCTTGCCCCAAGTCACCAGAGAAGCTGAATACTGTGAAAAGTAAGCGGCGTCGGCCAGGTAAGATTAGCTGTTGCTCTGATATTTATTTATTTATTTTTTGTTGAATGTTTTCAGGTGAGGGAACACATTGAATTGCATCTATCTTTTTAGAATTGTGATAATTGCCTGAGTTGCATAGCATGGGTATCTGCTATAATTAGTTACTGTTGTGGAATTTGATATAACTGGATCCAAGATTATCAAGATGTCCATGTATGAAACTTTCGAGATATCTAGAGTTGAAATTCTAGGCAGATTTGGTTGCTTATGCAGGTTGTTAAGCTTGCATAGTGTGAGGCAACCTATATTCATGGTAACTACTTGTTTCAGTACTGGTTGAGATGCCATAGTAAACAGGATTTGAGAGTGAAGGTGTCTCGTAGCAGAAGGTTTTGGGTACTAGTGATATTGCATTATTAGCTCAAATTGTATTCAATTTCAAATCAAGCATTGATTGTTGCTGTACATTTGACGTTCCCTAAACACCATTTACTCACCGATGTAGTAGAACACAGATATTAGACAGCAAAGGGTATCTAGAATTTTTTGCAAGTGGTATTATGATGAGTGTATGTTCATTTGTATTGCACAGTAGAATTGAGATATTTTGGTTTTCTTGTGTCAAATAGAAGTGTCCATTGTGAATGTGTATATTTGATCAGAATTTAAATCATCATACATTATAAGAACCTGTTTTTTTAATCAACATCATGAAATTGGAGAGAAACTTATCTGAAACGAACATTTCCATGATGCAACATTTGTACAAATTAAAGTCATTTGGAATGCGTGCCATGAACATATTTAGTGGGTGGAATGCCATACAGACTTGGGGTCTTGACCTCTAGTTTGATGGACATGAACTGCAAGACATGTTGTAATTCTTGTTGTATCTATCCATCCCTAGGCAAAAGTTTCCTTTTCCTGGAAGCAGTTTGCTACCTGGAAGTGTATTTTGATTAACCTTGCAGCCTATGAATTAATGATTTTTTCCTTTATATTCCATGATTTCCACTCCTTTATTTTTAAAGCCTTTTTAGATGATAAAGTCAGTGCGTCCCTTTTTGAAACTGAGTATTTATGCTTTTCACAGATAGTATCTTGGTAAATCCTCTTAGTCCTACCTTCTCTGACCATCAACAAGAGGTGGAACTTGCAAATGATACTTTTGGTACAGATACAGATGAAGAAAAATTAGATAAAGTAATGATATCTGTACCACAGAAGATTCATAGTTATGTACCACAATCTGCGGTTGCCTTACGCTGTCGGGTTATGCCCCCTCCTTGCATTAAGAATCCTTATTTGATGGGTGCTTCAGAAATGGACATAGATCCTTTTGGCAATCAAAGATCAAAATGTGCAGGTACTATGATGGTTTTAGAGGCTCATTGCAAGAGACTTTGAAAAAACTTCCATTTTTTCCCCTTTGTATTTTGAAGCCGTGGGATTAGACTGGCAAAAGTTTCTTTGAATTTCTTTGGCTTGAAGTTCTAATTGCATGATGCTGCTATCTGCAGGGTTTTTTCAGGGACTTATTGGTGGAGATGGCCTTTCACGCTATCACACTGATTTCCAAGAGATTGAGGTTCTTGTCTATACACTTTTTCTTTTCTAGGTTTTCAAGTTTCTGGTGTTTATGTAACTTGTTAGCTTTTTACTCTCTTTCCAGAAGATTGGTACAGGGAACTTTAGTCAGGTTTTCAAAGTCTTAAAGAGAATTGATGGTTGCTTGTATGCTGTGAAACATAGCACACGGCAGCTGCATCTAGACACAGAAAGGTGGCTGCATTATGCATTTAGATTCTTCTACTTTTTGGTCAAGTAACTTGCTTATGCAATAATATTTGCACTTCGCAGGAGGAAAGCTTTAATGGAAGTTCAATCTTTGGCAGCTCTTGGTATGTATGTGAAAATTTCATTAGTATTTCCATTTCTGCTTAATATTTTATTAATGATTTTCACGGTCATTACTATGCAGGGTCTCATGAAAATATTGTTGGGTACTACTCTTCTTGGTTTGAAAATGAGCAACTCTACATTCAGATGGAGCTCTGTGATCACAGCTTATCTATATGTAGAACTTCTCAATTATTCACAGAGGCGGAAGTATTGCAAGCCTTGCATCAGGTTATATTCTTTCTGGGAATTTTGTGTACAAATCTCATAGTTGGACCTTGTAAGATGCTATAAAAAATGTTGCACATGCTGTAGCATGAAGTCATTACAAGATTGACCGCAATGAACATCATCTTTTGATTTTTTGCATATGCAACAGGAAGATGGCAGATAAGATTGAATGGTTTTAAAGTAACTGGTTAACCTTTTCTTTAAAAAATATCGATTTTGGGTGAGTATTTTATATGTAAGTTCCTTAATTCTTGTATGCAGTTCCTGCTTAATTCAAATTGTAAGATACTGATTCATGACATTCTTATATTAATTAAACTATGAAGACACATGTGGTTACAATGGAAACCAGCTAAATCATTGAATTTTGTAAAGAATTTAGAATTATGTATGTGGTCCCATATAATCTGAAAATGGGGTATGTAAGTTTTGGTTTTAGTTGAGAGGATGATAAAACAATATCAATCTATTGCTTTCTTGATTATGTTTGAATTAATATTATAAAACGAATGCCGATTTCAAGATGGCATGCATTCTTGTATTTTATTGTTAAAGAGAAAGATGGAATACATTCTTTTATTTTTATTTTTACTATCACCGTTCATTTTTTTTTTTCTTAATGTAAATTTCTATGAGGTATACAAGCCAACTTGATGCTCTATATTGATCCAAACATCTTTTGACACTAGGAATTTTCCACTTCCATTAATATTTGCATTCTGTTACTTAAATTTGCACAGATTGCAAAAGCATTGCAGTTTATACATGGGAGAGGAATAGCTCACCTAGATGTAAAACCTGATAATATTTATGTCAAGAATGGTGTCTATAAACTTGGTGATTTTGGATGTGCAACTCTTACTGACAAAAGCTTGCCAATTGAAGAGGGTGATGCACATTATATGCCTCAAGAAATCTTGAATGAGAAATATGATCATCTTGACAAGGTTGATATCTTCTCCTTGGGAGCTTCTATTTATGAACTTATTAGAGGTTCGCCTTTGCCAGAGTCAGGATCTCAATTTTTGAAAGAGGGAAAATTGGCGCTTCTTCCAGGCCATTCATTGCAATTTCAGAACTTACTCAAGGTGCAAATTTTTGCTCTCTATATTGATAGTGCTGTACTTTCTATGAAGCTGAGGAAATGTTGCTGTTGCTCTTGTTGTGTGTGCATGGGAAGTAGTTTTTGATATTTGTTATTAGCATTACTTTCTAATGCAAGAATTACTTATCAGAATTCTTTATAATGCAACAATTGCTTGCTTTTTCTATTCATCTCTCTATTTCTTTGGTGCTGGGGATACTTTTTATTATTGAAACTGGAAAGACTTTTCAATTGTACTTTTATGTCAATTTCTGATTTGTTGAGGATCCATAGCCGATCCCAAAAGTTTGGGATTAAGGTTTGTTGTTGTTTTATTCAATTTCTGAATAATGTTTTGGAATATGTTGTAATTGCCTACTTAATGTGATTGAAAATTGGTTCCTAGCGGCTATATGCTAGTTTTGGATATCTTCATCTTTCATTTACTCAAATCTTGCAGTAAAAATAAAAATCACTGTATGTTGGTTGAAGTTACTCTTGTACTTTTTGGAAATATCAAGTAGTCCCAATGTAATATGGTATTCGTGAGATTTGAAACCAGAAAAATTGTTAATGAATATAATTGATTTTGCTATTTTCTGCATCTCTGTTCTGTTAAGAGGACATGTTATAAGATACTGCTGGATATAGTTTGAGTGACAATTGAGTAGGCTTCTTAAGCTTTTGCGCACTTCCTTTAGTGTGTAACAAAAGGTGTTGTATAAGAAACTTTAGCGTGCATTATATATTGTTGTTGAAGTTTGTTTTTGGTTATCGGGAACTTGGAACTTCATGGCTGATTTTATTTGATGTTTTAAACTTTTAATAATTCTAACAGGTGATGGTGGACCCAGATCCAGTCCGGCGTCCTTCTGCTAAAGAATTGTTAGAAAATCCAATTTTTTACAGGGTCCTCCCAAATGCAAAATCCTAAGTGCAGCCAGGATGATATTTTGACAAGGACTTGAATGTTGTATGTGCAGCCTTTTACAACCCAGGAAGAAGGGCATAGGGTAGAATATTAATGCCCAATTGTGATAATACTTTTCTTTAACATATGCTGTGTTTATGCACCAGTTTTCCCCCCAGGGTGCATATTTTGTAAAGTGTGTAAAGTGGAAATCTTGAACAATGATGTATTATGATTTATGAACTGGAGGTATGCAATGCTAATGGAAAATTCCCTTTATTTTCAGTGTTTCAGTATCAATTTACTTTTTTATTGATTGCATTTCATTAGATATTGGAAGGCAAACTAGAAAGAGAGATTATGAACATTAGCATTTCAGACGCTGTTAATTAGTATATACCAGATTGAATAGATTAAACATCTATGCAGAATACGATTCTTATTTGAGATTCTTGTTTCTGTTTTATTTTATTTTTGTGTGTATTACCACCTAGTTATTGCACAACACACTAAAGCCTCCCTGTCTACAGCTTGAAATTTCAACCTATTAATTTGTTCTTGTACCGCTCTGTTTGTTTGATAGAAAATATTGTGTAAAGATAATTATCTCTATTTTTCAGTGTTAGATAGCATTATAAAAAATGAGTTAAAAGAAAACTATTTTTAGTCAACATAAAAAGTATGGCTTATTTTTAAAGATTGTTTTTAACTAATTTTTTTTAGAAAACAACTTTATTTTACAAATTAATAAAAGAAGTTAAGAAATTGTTTTTCAATTCATTTAAAGTTGTTACTAAACATAAGAAAACAAGATATTTTTATAGAAAATATATTTTGAAAAATGATTCATTTTCAAGAAAACATCATCATTGAAACAGTTTCCTTTGTGAACAATGTGAATGCTCAGTGGTTTGGTACTTTGGACGTATTGGGCCACCTTTGCTTGGGCTGGACGACGTTTAGTATTGCTAGGCAGTCTGATTTGTTCGGTTCAAGCCTGCATGTGAAAAAACAATACTCACTGAGTAATGATATTTGCTCTTTATAACATACTCACCATGTACACTATACACACCTCTATATAGACTGCGATTTCAAAAAGGAGTGTATACGGATTACGGAGTGTACAATAGTGACTAGTGAGTGTGTAATAAAATTTTCTATACCTTGTAGGGAAATGCTAATGAGTGTCTTTAGGACACTGGTTAAGAATCCAATTAAAGAAAGTTTTTATGGAAAAAAAAAAAAAACAATTAATGTTTTGATAGTTTTTTTTTTTCATTTTTCATAAAAGTGATTTTAAAACTTTCTTAAAATAGATTGTTAACAAGTGCCCAAAGGACACTCGTTAGCATGACCCTTACTTATATTTGGTTTTTGCTAGGTTTGCAAATCTTGGAAGTTGTGGCCTCGTGGGCAACTGAGAGTGACCGATGAAAAAACCAGGCAAAACTTATTTTTTCCATCTATATAATTTCATAAAAAATGCATAGTATCTCATGTGACATGTATATATGCCTTGCTCTCTTGTATACATATGGATCTTATGACTTATATACAAATCCAAGAGGGCATTAGGTACACCAAGATCACACTCCAACTGCATTGCTATTTCTTCCTTCTAACGCTATCGTGCAAGATATTCATCTATGATAAACTGAAAAATTTAGGTTGGTGTTATTGACGCTCATTGTGGGTGCCAAACCACATGTGGGCACATGATATCTCACACATATAAAGACTATCATTTACTTTGCTAAAATACAATTCTTTCTGGTTTTTACGTGGAAGCTTAAATGATTAAATTTATTCTTTTTTAACCGTTTCAACTTTTGAAACAATTTGTAATTTATCATGGTATTGGAGGAGGTCTCCACCTTACCTTTGACACAAACCCTAAATGTTTCGCTGGCTTTGGGCTTGATTTAAATTCTGTAGAATTCAATTCTTGATTGGTCGAGTTTGTCTCTCGATCGATCAAGTCTTGTAGATTCTGAATTCTTCTTTTTGCAATTTGACTATTCTTGAATCTTGACTTGAACCAACATGAGTAATGTCTAACATTGTTCTAAGACTTAAAAATCTTAAACTAGACATGTTTTAGTTCTTGGTTTGCCAACTTACATAAAATTAGAATCTAAACATTTATTCCTAAATATTTAGAACCTAACAAGGATTTTTCCCATCGTCACCATATTGTTGTGTACTTGAAATTTATTTTCCACTGCATGAAACTTAGAATTGGCAATATGATCGTGCCTATCACGTAATTAAATTGGACCATTGCATAATTTGACTAATCAATCAACTTGGTTGATTGATTAATTGAACCGGTGTCAATCTTAACCCAACATTATTAAGATATGGTAAAGCATCAAATGAAGCTTGCTAAAGAATATCAATGATATAAAAGGTGACAACTGAAGAGAAATTTGTACAAGATTGTTATGAGGTTGTAGAGTTTTTAGCTCCCGGTTTTCAATTTAGTGGTCTCTAACTCTCTATGAAGGAATAAAGGGATGACTGATTAAGATATGGTAAACCATAACCACAGTGTGCCCCCTTATACCTAATCACCTAGATTTTTTTTCTAGAAAGATGACTGATAACTTCTCAAGTTGTTAATTTCTCCAGTGAGTAGATATGACTCCTCCAAAGAGATGTATTTGTCCATAGAGTCACAACCTTACCAAAGGGTCCAATTCTTCATAAATGGATACATGGATGCCTTTAAAGAAACACCAGATTGTCAAGCCAATATTCATCCTTGTCCCATTCATTTGCTAGAGAAAATCTATATGTGAGTTTCACCTTCACGAGACTGCAATGCTTGTCTGGGACAATACTCTATAGGAATCATGGGATTAGTTATAGCTACCGTTGAAAATGATCATTCCAGTAAATAAAAAATGATAATTAATGTTAAATAGGTAACCGTGGAAGTAATATTCAATGTCAAAGCTTTAACAATATTAGGATCATCCAAAGCAAGAGTAAGATCAGGGTAACAATTAAAATAAACAGGACCATCATACATAGAAGCAGTAATCATACCAAGAATGCTATCTTTAAAAATCTTAAATCTAGCATCTCTTAAACACATAAGAACAAAAACATTAATACCCTTTCGAGTAAGTGGCTTAATAGCAACTTGAACCATACCAATATGCAAATAACTGAATTTTTTAGCAGCAAGGAAGTCATTAATATTCCTTTTAGTGAACAAACAGCATTTTTCATGAACTTTTGAAATAGAGAAAATTTGTTCAACAGTTCTAGTTTTGTAAGCAGAATGAAAAGTACTTTCAATAAAACTAGTTTTATAAACAGTTTTAGTATCAACTTTAGGAATATTCCAATGACGAAAATCAGGGATTAACTCATTATCATCAATAGTGTGATCTTCTTCATTTACAATATCAGGAGGACAACTAGTCCTGGAGCTGATAGAGGAGTTGGATCTCCACAACCTATCCATACTATCCTAGGTTCAACACTCAGTTATCAATGTTTTTCTCACAACCGTTACATTTCGTAACACATACCCTAACCAACCTTATACCTCTCATGTCCTACACGCCCTCTCTTGGCTCAAACGGGTCTTACAGTTAGGTTCTAGGAATTCACTTTACAACTAGGGTGGCGCCAACGATGGTAAGAAGGGAACACAACAACGGAATATCAAGCGTTCGGGTAGACACGGACAAGAAACAAAGACACAACAATAAGGCAGAAAGTGGGGGGAGTTTCTTTCGATGTGGGACGCTGAGGAGAAAATGGTTACAAGCAAGCTATTGGCCTGTCAATCCAAAAATGCTCCCACAATCCCACAGTAACAATATCATATTCCTATTTAAATTTGTGAAATACTTATACTCTATATATCATAAAATGGGCCTTTTCAATCAAAATAAATGGAGAGGATCTGATTCCCAAAATATCTCCCTGTACAATCTGTGATTCTGTATCTGCTATAAAACTAAGTTCATTAATTCAAAGGGAAAGAGATAATAATAATAATAATAATAATAATAATCTAATCCAACCTCCTCCATTATGAACTCAACATTCTTTGTTGCTCTTAACACAGAACTCATCTAATTGTCGTTTCATATAATTAATCTGCAATTGTTACTTGCAATTCTCACATTAGTGTTTTACAAGCAATGAGAGATGAGAGAATAAATGTTGCAACATATATTACTAATATTGCATAAATTAAAGATAAACTTTAAAACAAGAAGTCAATGATTTATGTATTTTCCTGATGCATTATAACCAATTGAAAAGTAATAAATCTCTCACATGTTCCAACCTAACACTCTTGTTAAGTATATATGGTCCAGGTTCACATATTCTAGGTCGCAAAGGTCCAAAGGAGAAAAATTTATTTGGTGCATGTCAAACGAAATAAACGAAGAAAATTGACTTTGAGTACGAATATGCTCGCAATGAATTGCATATGCTCTTTTGCAACTAATTAAGGTGGACCAGAAAATTCTGGGTTTCATGTTTAACCGTTAACGAGATCAGCATGACCCATGAGGTCTTGACTCTTGAGTTCAAGTTAATTTCTTGATCAATACCTTTTTTTTTTTTTTTTTTGAGAAACTTCTTGATCAATACCTTGAACTATATATATCCTCAAAGATTCTTTCTTATAATTATTTGATGCATGTATCGAGGACAAAACTAGGATTTCATTTTCGGGTGTAAAAATTGATTTTTTTTTTAATAATTTAAGAATCAAAAAAATACTACTATATATCTTATGAAAATAGAACTAATATCCACTCAATATTAACAAAATATAAATAAAATAAAAATGTAAAATAATTTTTTCTCATTACATTTTAAATTAGTCATTTCTCAAAATGGAATTTGGCATTTTTCAAAATCTTAAAAAATAATTTATGATTGATTCTGTACTAAATTTGCAACAATTTTCATAGTTTTGACGATATCAATACTTGAAAAATACTTGTTTTGTAGTTAAAATAGAAACAAGAAGAGTAATTACAAGTACAGTTTATTTTTTAATAATTAATTAGCACAACCATTTGGAACGATTTAGAAAGATATGACGATAAAAAAGTCTTTGGCTTTGGATTTATTACCATCCCATCAAAATTTTGAAGGAAAAAGCTATTTGAAATATATTGATAAAACAAAAAACTCGTACGCGCACACAATATGAAATTAACTTAGAATAGAAATGAAAGAATATTCTAACTTGAAGACTCTAGTCTCTTATTTCGCAAATTTTCCTTAATTTTCTACTAATTAAAGATTTTTTTTTTTTGTAACTAAAAAATTTTAGTTGCACAAGACAAAAAAAAAAAAAAAAAACCTTAGAAAATCCTTTTCAAAAAATGTTTTATGTTAAATTTATTTTATTTTGTTTAGAGTAGGGCCACAAGTTATTGGCAAGCAGGCCAATTTTTTTAAATCTCTTTGGACTAAATGAATTTTTAAGAAGGAAAATTTTCATATCTATTATAAAAACTATCTTGTAATTTATATAAACCCATGGATGCATTTAAAATTAAATACAATTTTTATTATAAAAACATAAATAATTAGTGAAATTATTATAAAAATAAAAAATGTGTAACACATGCATACGTATGGATACTGTGGGGCCCAATAATTTAAGGGCCAAGCCCAGTTGCTCCTGGAAGATCCGAAGGCCCAATCCGAGGAGAGCTGTGGCCCAAGCTCTACAATACAGAGCCCAAAACAGTTTTTGGGAGGCAGCCGAGGACAGTTTAGTCCTCGACAGATCTAGAATCCCATCGGAATACAGGGGCAAAACTGGTATAGGGACGAATTTGTAAGGAGATCCAAAATATCTTGGGGAAGTTATCCTTACTACCCTTCCAGATAAGACCCAGCGCCTGACGGTGTCGTACCCTGCAGCTTTATCAAACCATCCCCAACAATTCTGGGATTGGACTGATGGGACAAATGTCAGTTTTTGTAAAGATTGACCCTACACGTGGACGAAGGACAACGAATGCAAGCTAGTATAAAATAAGAAAGTAAGTAAATCTGAGGGGAGCCCATCCCATCTCAAAGAGAGAGAGACTACATGGGGAAGAACCTTTCAACGACTCCGGACTTCACTAAAGAAAGTCCGTCGTGGGGTAACCGGGATAAGGCCTCAATAGTCCTCGGATCAACTCCGAGGAGGCCCATGCCATAGGGCGCGACACCTTAGGGCTTAAATGTTCAAACCCAACTCCTTTCTTTTTTACATGAACTCCTCTAAAGCCATGACCGGGCATCGCCCCTTGACCAGCGGCTAGCTTTTCAAGCCCACTCTCTACAAATCATATTGTAAGGGACCTCTATTGTGTGAGCCCAAAAATGTTAGTGGGCCGCAAAGGAATCGTGTCCTTACAATTGGCGCCGTCTGTGGGAAAGCTTGAGCACTGGCGCAGGTGGCGGTGGAATCAACTCACGCGCCAAGCAGAAATTTCTGGGATCTCCTCCGTCTCCGGCAACATATAGTTGTTGCTCCGACGTAAGCTTCTGCTAGGGGCTACGCCTCGCAGTGCTAAGGGCGCGGGCGTCTCTAGGGGCTTCCAGCCTCAGGCCAACTTTCCCTGCCCTGGTGTAGGGGCTCGTGGTCGAAAAACAAAACAAGTACATAAAAAGATCGTAAGTTTTGGACAGAACCAAGGCCTTGCATGGTCCACGGACTCAAGCCTATGGGGAAACAAAGTACATAAAAAGATCGTAAGTTTTGGACAGAACCAAGACCTTGCATGGTCCTCGGACTCAAGCCTATGTGGAAACCAAGTACATAAAAAGATCGTAAGTTTTGGACAGAACCAATGCCTTGCATGGTCCTCGGACTCAAGCCTATGAGGAAACCAAGTACATAAAAAGATCGTAAGTTTTGGACAGAACCAAGGCCTTGCATGGTCCTCGGACTCAAGCCTATGGGGAAACCAAGTACATAAAAAGATCGTAAGTTCTGGACAGAACCAAGGCCTTGCATGGTCCACGGACTCAAGCCTATGGGGAAACCAAGTACATAAAAAGATCGTAAGTTCTGGACAGAACCAAGGCCTTGCATGGTCCTCGGACTCAAGCCTATGGGAAAACCAAGTACATAAAAAGATCGTAAGTTCTGGACAGAACCAAGGCCTTGCATGGTCCTCGGACTCAAGCCTATGGGGAAACCAAGTACATAAAAAGATCGTAAGTTTTGGACAGAACCAAGGCCTTGCATGGTCCTCGGACTCAAGCCTATGGGGAAACCAAGTACATAAAAAGATCGTAAGTTTTGGACAGAACCAAGGCCTTGCATGGTCCTCGGACTCAAGCCTATGGGGAAACCAAGTACATAAAAAGATCGTAAGTTTTGGACAGAACCAAGGCCTTGCATGGTCCTCGGACTCAAGCCTATGGGGAAACCAAGTACATAAAAAGATCGTAAGTTTTGGACAGAACCAAGGCCTTGCATGGTCCTCGGACTCAAGCCTATGGGGAAACCAAGTACATAAAAAGATCGTAAGTTTTAAAAAGCCTATCCAAGTACATAAAAATCCTTGCAACTCAAGTACATGATCCCAAGATGGACTCAAGCCTATGGGGAAACCAAGTACATAAAAAGATCGTAAGTTTTGGACAGAACCAAGGCCTTGCATGGTCCACGGACTCAAGCCTATGGGGAAACCAAGTACATAAAAAGATCGTAAGTTTTGGACAGAACCAAGGCCTTGCATGGTCCTCGGACTCAAGCCTATGGGGAAACCAAGTACATAAAAAGATCGTAAGTTTTGGACAGAACCAAGGCCTTGCATGGTCCTCGGACTCAAGCCTATGGGGAAACCAAGTACATAAAAAGATCGTAAGTTTTGGACAGAACCAAGGCCTTGCATGGTCCTCGGACTCAAGCCTATGGGGAAACCAAGTACATAAAAAGATCGTAAGTTTTGGACAGAACCAAGGCCTTGCATGGTCCTCGGACTCAAGCCTATGGGGAAACCAAGTACATAAAAAGATCGTTAAGTCTTGGACAGAACCAAGGCCTTGCATGGTCCCCGGACTCAGGCCTATGGGGAAACCAAGTGCATAAAACGATCATAAACCTCAAGATCCATCCGAAGAGAACTTCTCGTTAACAGTTGGGTCAATCTCTTAATTGCACGGGTTCCCCGGTCTACCCTTGGATTCCCCGTGCCAAAGGGAATGATGCGATACGGTACAACATATTACCCAAAAGCACAAAGTCCTTCGCTACTCAACTACCGTCTCGGACGAATTGTTTAGAGTTTATCGTTCTCGGGAATTGGTCTAGCGTGCATCGCGTAGCACTCAACAGCTATCTCGGTTAGTTCCATGAATTTAATCTATTGAGGATTACCATTACTATACTTGATAATATTTGCGAGTTTAAACTAAAGGATTTGTGTTAAAGTATTCTTCTGCCCAGAATATTGTTAAAGGCAGGCTTAGATTTAATATTCAGGCCCAAAGTGGTTGTTGCAAAAAAGTATGTATAAAGAAATAAACACATTTTCTATTAAGACAAAAGAACAGTACAGTGTACAACAAAAGCTGAAACAAGTTTACATTAGAGTTAACTGCGTAAGCAAAGGAAAAGTACAAAAGAGTGAAGATGATGCCGAGGAGATATCTCAGAGGAGAGGTTGGCTACTGTTCCAAGATGTCGTCTAAGGAAACTATTCCTCGACGCTTCTACATGCCCATAACTCAGGCAGCCAAAGAACCTGACCTCAGGCTAACACCATCTACAGAAAAGATGTAGGGAGCCGGAAGTTGGGAAGCCCTCGCAGAAATTTGCCTGCTACAAAGCAGACGGCGCTGATGGCGGAAATTCCTTCTTCGGACATACCAAAAATCTGGCATGACCAGAACCTGCTTCGGATTTTGACTAAAAGAGGGAGAAACATCCTTTCCCCTCTCTCGAACTGAAATATTCTCTTGAGTCTACGCCTCCTTGGCCCGTACCTCACTATCTGGAGTCTCAGGAAGACACGACGCTTTTGTGGCGGAGAGAGCTCCTTTGCCCCAATCCTCGCCTCAAACATGATGTACTAGGAGAGGAGACTGAAGAATTTGTGCGAAGGCAAAGCAACTCTCTCTCCTATTTATTTAAAAGATGAGGTGATGGCATTTAATTCACGCAGCGTCCCAAGGAACGCTACAGACAAAATGTCTCCGGCTCGATTTCCAATGCCGTCTGCAACCCTGAGATTAAAGGAGCCTCGTGAAGGCGCACCTCGAACACTAGGACGCCAAAAAGTACCGTGTGACCAAAGGCTACGGAAATGCCTCTAAATCTGTGGGCCTAATAAATTCGCGGCCCAGGCCCGTTCTGCATGGAAGCCCACGGACTATGGCCCACACTAAGGAACAACCTTTGCCGAGGATAACTTCCTGCTCGGCAGCTTATGAGACACCTGAGAAAAGAGCATAAAGTTTTGGATAGAACCAAGGTCTTGTATGGTCCTCGGACTCAAGCCTATGGGGAAACCAAATACAAGAATTATTATTATTACAATTTTTGGACAGAACCAAGGCCTTGTATGGTCTTCGGACTCAAGCCTATGGGGAAACCAAGCACAAGAATTATTATTATTACAAGTTTTGGACAGAACCAAGGCCTTGTATGGTCCTCAGACTCAAGCCTATGGGGAAACCAAGTACAAGAATTATTATTATTACAAGTTTTGGACAGAACCAAGGTCTTGTATGGTCCTCGGACTCAAGCCTATGGGGAAACCAAGTACAAGAATTATTATTATTACGAGTTCTGGACAGAATCAAGGCCTTGCATGGTCCTCGGACCCAAGCCAAGGGGGAAATCAACTGCTTGGATAAGAAAAGGTTTGGATTTCATAAGGTGGGCTACTTGATAAAAATGTCAGATCACTTGACCCACGGCTTAAACACCATAAAAGGTTAAGGATAACAAATTGTAAGGAAGGTGGTGGAACGCCCCAGTATTCAATGGCCTAAGAGGGCTGTTCATTTAATGGGTGGTATGTTTTCAAATGGTTATTCCTCACACGGCATCAAGCCTTCGTTTCTCTTCTCGGCTAGCAGGGGTAAGTATTACTTTTTACTGGTCTGCCCTATTATGCCGAGCACTTCTATTAAAATTATGGCAACATCTTTTTATTATTAAGTATTTTGGTTTTAGCCGTCATTGATTTAGATGCGATATTATTGAGCCGAGCAGCACTTGCAAATTTATGAAAACAAAGAGACAGAACATGCAAAGTGAAATAGAAACAACTTTTATTAATATGAAAAATTATTACAATATACAAAGAGGGGCATGGTTCCTTCATCGTTCGTTATGGTAGGCGTATACTGATATGGTGTATAACAAACGGGCTAAGCAGACGCTAAAGGAAGCTACGGGTTTCAGATCTCAGAAGGAAGGAGAGGAGTTTGCACGAAAGTGATGGCCTCCTGCTTGCCTTCTTATAGGAAGGGCAAAACGGAGGGTATTAAATGCATTTAAGTTTCCCAAAATAATTTGAAGAAAAAAGAGGCGTCCGTTCCATTTCCCCACCTTATCAGATGAGCCGCCGGACATAAATGAGCCTCGAAAAGAGGATTCATTAAGGGTACGTTTGGGACAGCCAAGCGGCAGGAGTAGATCACGAGCAGATTAAACGGAATCCCTTGAAAACCGGCTAACTTCTTGGACAGGTGGAAAACCGCTCACATAAATGCGGAGCTGAACTAAACAAGTCATATTAAGGGCCCGGGTTTGCCAAAACCCTCCTTTCCAACCCGGAAGTCGGATAGAAGGGTTTTGAGGGGCTATTGTGGGGCCCAATAATTTAAGGGCCAAGCCCAGTTGCTCCTGGAAGATCCGAAGGCCCAATCCGAGGAGAGCTGTGGCCCAAGCTCTACAATACAGAGCCCAAAACAGTTTTTGGGAGGCAGCCGAGGACAGTTTAGTCCTCGGCAGATCCAGAATCCCATCGGAATACAGGGGCAAAACTGGTATAGGGACGAATTTGTAAGGAGATCCAAAATATCTTGGGGAAGTTATCCTTACTACCCTTCCAGATAAGACCCAGCGCTTGACGGAGCCGTACCCTGCAACTTTATCAAACCATCCCCAACAATTCTGGGATTGGACTGATGGGACAAATGTCAGTTTTTGTAAAGATTGACCCTGCACGTGGACGAAGGACAACGAATGCAAGCCAGTATAAAATAAGAAAGTAAATAAATCTGAGGGGAGCCCATCCCATCTCAAAGAGAGAGAGACTACATGGGGAAGAACCTCTCAACGACTCCGGACTTCACTGAAGAAAGTCCGTCGTGGGGTAACCGGGATAAGGCCTCAATAGTCCTCGGATCAACTCCGAGGAGGCCCATGCCATAGGGCGCGACACCTTAGGGCTTAAATGTTCAAACCCAACTCCTTTCTTTTTTACATGAACTCCTCTAAAGCCATGACCGGGCATCGCCCCTTGACCAGCGGCTAGCTTTTCAAGCCCACTCTCTACAAATCATATTGTGAGGGACCTCTATTGTGTGAGCCCAAAAATGTTAGTGGGCTGCAAAGGAATCGTGTCCTTACAGATACATTTAAAATCAAACACAATTTTTATCATAAAAATATAAATAATTAGTCAAATTATTTTTCTTAAAAAAGTAAACATAATTAGTCACATATTAAAATTATTATCTAAATTTAATACTACTTATGATCATTTTCTTTTCTAATTTTTAATAAGATAGAACATTTGGTGATCTTTGTTGTGTGGTAATTTTTATTGAATATATGTGATTGAGTTTTTTATTTATTTATAATTTAATAGTTCATTAATATTAGATTCTTAGTATTTTGCACTCATTAACTCACTTTGCACAAAGATTAAAAAAGTTAAGTGGACATATGACACAAACTTAAGTGAACATATGACACAAACTTAAATAGATAATTATAGTATGGTCCTCACATAAATTTAGACATATGGCATAAAATTATATTTTAATTTCAAATTCTAATTGAACTTTTTTTGAGTTTTGTTTATTAATATACATACATACATACATACATACATACATATATATATATATATATAGAGTTTTGTTTATTAATATATATACATACATACATACATACATACATACATATATATATATATATATATATATATATTAATATATATAATGTGTAAACCTAAGAGCTGCTCACATGCTATGAGAGAAATGATATTTTCTTTTATATATATATATACATATAAAATATAACATATAGCTAAGTATTGATGAGTTAATCATGTACAATTTTCTTTGCTATAACCAGGAGGTGTCATGCAAATTGTATTGTCCTTGTACGTAGGTCATGCAAAATTCCTAGCAGACTTAATTGGTGGTATTAATTAACTATAAGTGATATGAGGAAAACCTATTTACACGTATTTATTACACGAACAAATAAATAAATAACATACTTTTGCTGAGAGGTGACAAATGTTTTGATATCATTTTTGTAATCTCTTTATTTTGTTAATAAAAACCTTTTTTTAATAAATTTTTTTCAACCATACTTGTGGGTATAGGCCTAAAACTGAACCATGTATATTTTTATGTTTAAAGTGTGATTATTTTTTTTATTTTTATTTTACATAGACACACAATTATTTGGTTACACAAAATAAATAGGCATCAAATCTCTCCGCTATCTCAACACTTTCAATTTGCCTTCAATAACTTGCATAAAATCTAACCAAAAAAAAAAAAAAAAAAAAAAAAAATTCCAAACTACACTTCTCCTGAAAACTACGTTACGGTTGGCCCATGTGAACCGGCAACTTAGCCAGGTATTGTTGGGATAATCTAAACGAAACTAGCTTAAACAAGTAAGAAAAATAAGCATATATTAATATGAATTGAAGAGTGGAACATATATATTATATGGAGTCGACATGAGATATCGTATAATATTGCAGTAATTGGCTCTGTATTCAATACCTAATGTTATATAATATGCTCTTATTGCTTGTGGTCGGTGGCCTGGTTGGCTGGTTGCCTCAGATTCTACTGCTTAAGTGTTTAAACAATTTTTTTTTTCACCATTATATACAATTATTGAGCTAATGTCAGACTCTTGCATTTCATATTTAGGAGAAGGGAAATAACATTTCTAGACCTCCTCTTTTTTTCTTTTCTTTTTTTCGTGGGAGGTTTACTTAGCTCACGAATTATATATGCTTTCTTACTGGAAAAGATTGGATTCGCAGTAGAAATTCTATTGTGTGGGTGACTGATAGTATGGAAAGGATAATAAAATGGGTGACGGGTGTGGATATTACTTTACACCACTTAAAAATATAAGAGTGATTAAGTTTATAAAATCCCAAAACATAAGTGAAGTCAAACTCAAACTTTTTGATGTTGTTCTATCAAGGCACCAACAAAATTAAATTATTAATTTGAAGACAAATGTTTGGTGTTTTTTGTTTTTTCGCCCTGAAGACAAATCAAATGATGAGACACGAAATAATTGAGATTATGTTTTCAATTCTAATTAGCTGCTAGATGGGGCACAATTATTTATTTATTTATTTATTGCAAGAGTATTCGAAATGATGTTAGAAATATTCAAAATGAGCTCGATTTTGACTTTACTGATGATGTCGTAAATATCACCAGTGAGCCACATGATCTTCACACACTCGTAACGATACTTACACAGCAAAGAGAAAAGACCTAACAGAGAGTATCGGTGTGGTGCTGGTCGAATACCCTCCGAAGCTCAAGTTAGAACTATTCTCAAAACTCTAGAATGCTAGAGAATGGTAAATTATGCATACTTTGATTTGTGAGGGTATTGAGGCTTTTATAGTAGTAGAAGGTTGACATCTCTTCCTTGGTATAGAAGTCTTTTCCTTATAGGAATCATCTTAAATAGTCCCAAACGTGATGGATAAGACATTTCCTTATAGAGAAGATCTTCATTAATGTGCGTATCTTCCAGAATCATCTTTGTGCTAGGTTTTCATTTACCTTGGGATTCTATGGTGGCTAAGTGTGTGTTGTAAGTATTTCTCATCTAGGGTTTCTGGCTGCCACGTGGGTGCTCGATCCGTTCTTGTTGCATCTGTTTATGCAGGATCTGTCCATAACAGACCTTGCACAAGTTGGGCCCGCCCTTTATCGGCCCACGGATGTGGAACCGTCAGGCCCATTTCATGGAGATTCGTCAACCTAGATTTTTACCCTCTTCAATTACCGTAACAAAAATTTTGGGTGTATATTATTCCAGAAAGTTTTTAGATGAACTAGTTGATGGCTTTATCAGTATACCTAAGTTTTAGTAGAGGGTGATTTAATTTGTTCAAAGTTGAAAGACTCCATTGATGAACCATATATGCATGCAGAAGTTTGTGTCATTTTCCCAAGCTAGCACCCATTGTTGATTTCTTGCTGTACGGAAGCAGTGCCAAATTATGGGTGTTCTTTATGCCATCGCTACTTTTTTCGCCCACCCACTTTTCTGGTTGTTACCAAGCAACAAAAACAAAATACACCTAACTGCCTAAATTATTGATATCACTTTTTAAGTCTTATATTCCGTGAGGCAAAGGTGCATGCATGACATGCGAGTAATAAATAGCTTAGCATAGTATCATGTTTGTTCCCACCCTAGTTTATGAAACATCATATTAGCTGATCGAAGCTTAAATAAGTGTTTATTGTGGGGGATATATCTTTACTGAATCTCATCATGTTTTCTGGGTTTTTTTAAAGTGATTTACGAAGAATTCTAATTATAATTTAACTAGTCCATTTTGAGCATAACTAACACCCTTTCTTATTGTGATAAATGGTATCTAAATGTTAACATTTTTTAGTTTTTGAGTTGAATTAATGGGTATTCTTAGAACATTTATTAATGGACTATTTAAAAAAAAAATTTTATCATCATTTTTGTAAAAAATATAAAAAGTTCAAATATATTAACTAATTTTTCCTTTTTTCATATAAATTTTTTGTAAATATATTATAAACCATTACCCTTAGAATATTTGTTAACTTTTCTATTAACAAATATTTTAAGAAAACTCATGAATCGATTTTAGAGGTTGTCTGGTAACGTTGTTCTAGTAATATTGTTTGTATTTTTTTGAAATATGTGTAAGTAAAAAGTGTATAGAAATGCATGTAATGTTATTTAAAAACTAAAAACACATTGTTAAACTACTATAGTTATACCAAACGGGGTGTTAATTTTTTAAGTTGCATATTTATTTATTTTTTCACACGGTTTTTCTTTACCCTTGAAATTTGTTGTTTTTAGTTTCTAGAGGAAATTGTTGATTGAAAATTTCAACGGAGTTCGTGGTGCGCGATAAAAAGTTGGCATGCAATAAATTGCTCAGACGCGTTGCTCCTTATTCATTGAACACATTTTTATTCACTTTTAATTAATAACGTCAATAATTTAATGACGTGGCTTCTATCTATTTGTTCTTTTAGTAGAGTTTTGACGAAGCCGATCGAGGTGGCTTTCATTGGTCCCAGAAAAGACAAAACAGTCTCCAATCTCCACTTGGAAACTCTGATGAACTCTGAACTTTCTTACGAAACTAGCCGCACGTGACGAAGACTAACCCGCACGTGAAGTTTACTTCTTTATTCATTTTGTCACGTGACTTTTGCTACGACTTCCTCGAAAACCTCACCAACTACGAAGTACTGGAACTAATACACTGTCTCGCGAGTAGAGTCTTGAGAAAGACACTCGCTCCAAATTTTTTAAATATTTTTTTTAATGAATTAATTACTTTTTTATTTTAGAAACAAATGCAATGGAACGAAGTTCTAATTCTCTTAGCAAGGAAGAGTAATAATTTCCACAACAGATAGTTTGCAAATTTGTACTTGTAGTAGTCAAATTTTTGTGATTCTAGTCTTATTCAAGGAATAACAAAAACCATAATTCCTTCCCCCATTCTGCCATACCCTCACGTCTTTTTGCACGAATTTTTTCAATTCCAAAAAGAGGCAAGATGAGGATGGATTTTTATTTAAGATTCTATTTGGTTGGAAGAATGTAAGAGTGTGAAATAGAAAATGTTGAGAGAATAGAAACGTGGAAAATTGAAAATGTATGTTTTAATTACATTATGTGTGGTTGGTATAGAAGATGAAAAAGTGAAAGAATTAAAAATTCAGAAAAAAAGAGTGAAAGAATAAAGAATATATTAAAATTATACCTTTATTATTAAAAGTAGTAGAATGAAAAAAGTGAGGTGGTTTTGTACACTTTTTTTTTTTTCCAATGCCATTTTCTCTCATTTTTTCTCCCCCAATTTAGTGAGGAAAAAAAAAAAAAATGGTGGGCTTGGTGTGAAATACTCTGTCCACCCAATTTTCTTTCTTTTCCCTTTTCATGACAACTAAACATTTTCTTTTTTCTTTTTCCTCGAATAATTGTAGTAAAAACCATAATTTTTACTACAATTATTCTATTGTACTAACCCGCTAGCTTCCTATCACTTTTATATAAATATATATATATATATATCTTTATCGTGTGGACAGCTGTGACAAAAATTATGATATCTTACGTGGTCATGGAATTTTTGTTCTAAGTATGTCCCGTTTCACTGGAGTGGGTTGGGAAAACGACGGCATGGTGTAGTTTCTATGTACAGGTGTAGGGTGGCTGGGTTGCCACTATCGGTACGACTTGAACAATGTAACATAAGTTACAAAAGCGAGCACGAGAGGATGAGTGGATGACCATTGACTTGGGAGGGACGGTGGCTTCTATAGCCTCCAAAACGACGTCACAGGTGGCCACTGTCTCTGTTAGTTAGACACTGTGTTTAATTTTTTGAAAAATTTCTGTGTTGCCACTTGCCACTGACTTAAAAAAAAAGAAGAAGAAGATGTTTGGATTTTGATCTTTTGAAAACAAATGCTTTCTTCTTTGTTTTTGATATAATAATAAATAAAAGAGAGTGCCTAATGATCTCAAGAACATGAATTAATCACAAATAAAACAGTGCCTAATTATTGCGAAAAGACAAAAGAATATGCATAAATTACTGTAAAATAAATAAAAAATAATGTTAATGATAGATTAATGTGAAAATGATTATTGCACTAAAAAAAAATGTGAAAATGATTATAAATAAAAGTGGTGTTAATGATATATTATATTGATTACCACTTTCTATGTCAAAAAAGGTGTGAAAATAATTTTGGATTTTTTTTTTGTGTGTTTCTAACGTTACTTTCATGAAAATGTTATTAGAATTACTGATTCTCAAGATAGAAAATACTTATTCTAAGAAAGAAAAAAATAATTTAAAAGATTAATCATGGTAACAAATAAAAATTTTGCATTTGAACTTTTTTTTTTTGTTTGATAAGTAATTTTATCCTTCTTCAACTTTACTTGTCATGGTTGAGCTCTAAACAAAATCCATAATTCAAAATATAGAAAAAAAAAAAGGGAAGAATCACATATTAATTATGATGTGAAGGTTAAAAAACTCTTAACACAGAGACGGCAATGAAACTACTATATATATATATATATATATATATATATATAAAGAAAAATGCTAAGATCACAACTATTTACCCTCACCCTTTATTCTTTTAAAGTTAATGTGATTTACAACTTCCATACCATAATAAATGAAATGGCATCTTTAATCATCCCTTCTGTCCAAAGTCTTGGATCTAAATCAACCACTCTCATTATTATTATTATTATTATTTATTTTTTGATAACTAAACTATACTCTTATTCAGTGGATTTGAAAAACATAAAGAATAGGTATAAGAACGTATTTAAAGATTAAATTAAAGGTAAACTATGTATTTAGTCCATATCCTTTACATTATATTTCAATTTAATCATTAACCATTTAATTGTGTCAATTTGGTCTCTAACATTTCAGTGTCGTGTCAATTTAGTTTCTGCTTGTGATCTTTTAGATGGAAATTGATGACATTGCAAACGGCCAAAATAAAAAATTAGTTTATTGTCACATCAACGAAAATTAATTTTTTATTTTGGCTGTTAGTCACGTTAATAATTTTCATCCAGAAAATAATGATAGAGACTAAATTGACACGACACTGAAAGGTTAGGGACCAAATTAAGACAATTGAAAACTTAGAGACCAAATTGAAATATGGTATAAAAGTTAAAGACCAAATACGTAATTTACCCTTAAATTAACTATCCATAACAAATGCACTGCTTTTAATTTTTTTATTGTATGATACTTCTTTCCTCTATTAAAATAGTTAGAGGTGATTTTCTTATAAAAAAAAAAATAGTTAGAGGCGAGGTCGTAGGTTCAAAATTCATTAAGTATATTACAAATAAAGATAATTAAAGGGATTGAAAAAAAAAAAGCAAGATAAGATATGATTGGTAAGTGTCAAATTTAATTTTGGAATGAGTTGCATATCCGGATATATATCCCAATTTTGTACAGCAGAGTTATGAAATCTTGTTCATTAAGTATATTACAAATAAAGATAATTAAAGGGATTGAAAAAAAAAGCAAGATAAAATATGATTGGTAAGTGTCAAATTTAATTTTGGAATGAATTGTATATCTGAATAGGGTTTGGCTTACCTCAAGTACTTTTTTAATAGAAATCTCCTTTTATTTTAATGAGAAACTGTCACATCATCCACTAACTAAATAAAAGGTGAAGATTAAAACCCACTACCACTTGTTATTGTGTATTTAAAACAAAAGGACACCTCCAGTTAAAAAAATACTAGAGGTAAGCCAAACCCTTTTGGATATTTATCCCAATTTTGTACAACAGAGTTATGAAATCCACAAGAATAAAAGAATGAGTTTTTCCATTTTAAAGACACTAAGAGTGGAACAAACAATAAATACTATTTGTTCCACTCTTAGTGTCTTTAAAATAGAAAACTTAAACATATCATACCGTAGTTGGTAAATATAAAATGAAACAAAATAAATGAGATAAAAAATACTAAGAGTTTTGTAGCTTAACTAGCACTTCCTTTCGGGCCCCTTTTTTGTTGCCTAGGTTACACCTTCGGAATACCCTAGAAGGGAATTTTGCTCTACTTCCCTCAAACTTCACTTTACACCACGCTGACCCCCCTTTCAACATAAGGCGTGGAATTAGACCAAGGGGAATCCCCATAGGAACTAGTCCCTTAGATTTCACACGTAGGAGATCAAGACACAGCCCCAGGGCTATGGAGAAAGATGTAGATCGATCGCCCTAGATAAACAACTACATGGAGGGTCTCTACAAGTCTATATATTCTTTGATTTCGTTCCCCGTAAGATCAATATCACAACCAATGAGGTCTGCAAGTTTCACATCCAAGTAATACTCGATTCGATAGTTTACGATATATATAGATATATATTTCACAACAACATTCTTAGAAAGGGTATTTTTAGATATCGGTAGTTGTCCGGTTATACCCAAACGGTAATATTCCAGAGGGAAAAGCACCTAAGATCAAATATTTCGAGTCGGCTTCCGTGGAAAATTCAGACTTTGTTTTTGATGTTGCGATCACAGAAAAACATAAACTTTGAGGCTCAATAGCTAAATATATGGCAATTGAGTCATAAGTCGAGATCATAAAGAGCATACTGCAAGTAGGAAATGGAATTAATCCAATGAATTCAAAAGCATCAAACCACTCTTGTTCGAAAGAATCGAAATGGTACTAGTCGTACTTAATAATAGAAGGATTTGACAGAATTATGTAGAATTGTCCCTTCTAAAAAAATTATTCCAAAATAAATGGGCAATAATTAGGAGAGGGGCACCAGCGGCGAGCGGAAGCAAGGTTATTAGATACCTCAAGAAAGTTTGGCCAGAACCACACGTGTAAGTTTCCTCGCATGTGGCTCGTCCATGATAACTTCTTCGGATTTGTGTGAACTAGCGGACCGATCACTAAGTGGGGATGCTCCCTCCAGCATGAGCAAACCTTTTCGGAATTGGTTAGGAATGGGCGCCACTACCCCAGTCTGAATCTAGCCAAGTTCTATTGATCATGTCCCCTTCCCAAAAGTTCTACCATGTCTTGGGGTGTCTTTGGCTTTACGAGAGAAAGCCCACTGAAGAAAAAAGTCTTTCTCTTCCCGTCCCGGATCATATTCCAGTGCGTCCATAGAAGAGGAAATTGTAATGCATCTTGCTTAGCAGGCGTAGCTTGGAGTGGGAGTGTAGCGTGGGTAAGGTAAGGAAAGTGGCCGCTAGAGAGGAAGCCAAACCAGCCTATTAAGCGTAGCTAATCTAGTATGCGTCGGAGAAAGCCAGGTGTCAGAGGTTAGCTATATTAGGCCCGGAGCATGGATTCCCCATAACGAATAGGCTAGCTCTATCTCTCAATTACCTATCCTATGCTCGAGAAGGTCCTTGATGCAGCGTAGGCGTGTAGAAGCAGAATCTATAACACAAAAATACTACAACTCTTCCACTATACCTAAGTTCTACAAGAACACTAGGCTAATAGGCAAAATAATAGAAAAAACCTCTCTAGCAAACTTTTATTCAAAAACACACATAACATAAATAACCTCTCTATAAAGAGTATTTATAGGAATATAATTTCTCTTACTCCTTTTAGGAAAAGAAATAATAAACCTACTTCTACTTGAGAAAGGAAAAACAATTTAACTAGGAAAAGAAAAACAATTAAAATCCAAATTCAACTAGGAAAAGGATTTTAATTCAAAGTACTAGAGTAAATAAATCCTAATTCAAATAGGAAAAGGAAAACAATAAAAACTTTTTGATCTTTATAATGTGATTTGCATCATTGAGAGGTACTCATAATCAATATTTGCATCCTCTAGTTCCTCGGCTGCACCTCGAGAGGTGCATTTAGTTGTCTTAAATGAGACTCGGGCTATTCCTTACTCCATGGCATGGCACCTTTCGCTCATCTATTCTGCCTGCCCAGACACGACTACCCTTTCATTATCATTTACTGCCCTTTCATTCCTCCCGGCTATTCACGCATGAAGATCATTGTATGTATGCTCGACTTTAGGTTGTCGGTGCTATAGGTAAGAGTACATTATGGTAGGATCAGTCACCCAGGCAAACCAACCCTCCTTCAAGACGAATTGTGCTATGCCCCCTCGATCCCTATAAAGGGAAAGAGCTGCCTAGTGATCCCTAGGTTGTAGTACCTCCGATCGTTAACTCTTCGCGTGGCTCCCACCATTTCTAGAACTGATTGACACCTCACCTGCACAGGTACCTACGTAGTGTAGTGTTGGTTGCACATTCAACATAGCATTCGGACTCATGTGCCTTCTAGAATCAAGGGTCTTCGAGCCTGCTGCGTATGATTAGCCAGCCTTGCGGTGGCAAAAGGATTAAACATCCCCTTGTGCTACAGTTCCTTGCGGTCCGAACTTGGTGCTGCATTAGGTTAGGGAGCTGGGCGATAATAGCTCCTCTGCATACCAAAGCGCGCTGCCCTCCTAGGCGCGTAACACTAAGTAATCCAAGCCAACCCACATTACTGACTAACGGTGGACAATTAGATTTCTTAGAGGTACTAAATAAAACTTCATGAATGAGCAAAATGGAGGTTGCATGAATGATGAAGATCTCTGGGGAAACCACTAAGAAAAGATTGAACATGTGAGAGGATCCGAATGAATTCTGCTTTCATTTCCTCTGTATGAAGCACAGAGTTACTTACGTTACAATCTTCAATAGGCAGGCTACACTCTAGGTGGTGACTAGGAGGGATCGCTAGACCAATAACCAGACCAACAATGAATGTGTAAGGTGATTCCACACCAGGCTTAATAAATAATTGAATGTAGAAAGGGGATCCTAAACTAAAAAGGAGTCCATGACCCCTTTTTAGAGTGTATAAGGAGAGGTCATATTCCAAACTTTTCTCTCGAATATATCCATTACCAAAAAATGGACGTCACTTTGGGACACATGCAGATAGCCAACCACCATGAGTGGCTAAAAGTAAGCCAAAAGAGCTTAAACTCTCTTTTTTTAGTTCCACTAAGAAACTCAAGTCTTATAAAAGACGCCACTCTATGAGGGAAGTCCTAGTAGAGTGGCGTCTTTGTGAGTTCATCCCAAACAAAGCGAACCCCTTCTGAGTCTTGGTCGGGAAGATGCGGATAAAACACTGATGGCCCAATGTTAGCTTCTACGGCATAAGCTTTAAAGAAGAGAGCTATCAATGCTAATAATAATAAACATTTCATAATAAAATCCTTTTTTTTTTTTTTAATCTCAAAGGTATAGGTGAAATTTGGAAATAATCATTTCAATCTTTTTCTTCCAATTCTAAGAAAGATAAATCCCAAAAAATTTGTCAATAAATGACGAACCCCATTAAAGAGATGATAGGACAGGGCTAAGGCAGTAATCTCGATGGAGATTAGGATGAGCTTTGATGAAAAAAATAAGAATTGGTAGAAATTCTTATAGTGAAGCAAATCAAGCTATTTACAGACAAAGAAGATAAAAAAACAAAACTATAGTGGCTAGGAAAGCCTCGAAGATTCTATGGGAAATAGGAAACGTTGAAGTGAGTTGTGACTTATAAATAGGAAGATAAGGAGATAATGGTCGAAGGATATTCATGATATTAGGTTGGATTTATGTTCATTCTCTCTGTGGCATACCGAAAAAAAAAAACGAGTATTGTTTCTTGATGCATGGCTTTAACACTTGAACTTGAAATCTTGTTTCTTGATGCATTAAACACGTCCTAGATTTATCCAATTACAAATAAAGTGCGTTTTGTCAAATGATTAACCAATTACATAAAATAGTGACATATGTTCCCAACATTGAATCACATATGTCCTAACAGGGCATACTTATACGAAAGTACTAGATGAAGCATTACTTCAATTCAAAATGAAGTTACTAATAAATCGAAAAGATAATGTGCAAAATATCATACATTGTCAATCACACTTCATAATGTTGTTCAAGCGAATTTTCTTCTAGTATTGGAACTATAACCTATGCAATTATACAAGTAATTAATTCTCATATAGTTTGCCAACTCCCTACAATCTATAGTGACTCTTTCTTATATAAATATATTCATATGATTCGTTTTTGCAAGTTATGATAACTAGTATTGGAGCGGCATTCATAGATAAAGCATAAAGCTAGAAGAAAGCCCCTATTATTGGTAGTGTAAAACATCATCACCTGAAAGTTTTAATAGTGTATGTTTTTAGACCCCTTAAAACACAATTGGATTAACCTAGTTAATTAGCCAAGTTATTACTTAGTCCAAATTCCAGATCTAGGTTATCACAATCAAACAATCATATCATGCATAGCTGCAGAAATATAAATAACACAATGATATGATGACCCAGGAAACCACACTGGTAAAAACCTGGGGAGGATTTAACCTAGCTATCCTTAAGGTAAACCTGAATCCACTATGAAAGAATCGAAATTTTATAATAGGATTTAGACCACTAACATCCTATTGCTACCCACCAGTAGAAATTTACTGACACGACCACATGTAAGCTCCGAGACCACGGATTCATTCTTTCTTGGATTCTCCAACAAGTACAAGCACACTCGCTTGTGTTTCTTTAAGTTTCTTAGTGCAGCAACTGAATGATCATCAAGCTCTCAATGAAATCTCCTTCTTGATAATCCTAAGCATGTGTAAAGGAAAGCTCCTCATAGATCTCACAAGAGATTTACACAAACCGCAATATGAGCGACATCTAAAACGTGGCTAGGGTTTGATTTATATACCTAGGGCAAAAACATAAAACCCTAAACGTTTTTAATGAACTAGGGCTGAGTTGAAATTTTGTAGAAAAACGCATTTTGCATGATTTTCGATTGATTGAGCCTAAGCTTCGATCGATCAAGCCAGGCCGAAATGCACTATCAATTCTGCATCAGCTTGAATCCAACTTTACATAAAAGACACAACTTTGAGCAAGTCTAAACAAGACTAAACAACCTGTTTTGATCATGGTTTGCCAACAATACACATTAGAGTTCTAAATACATTAGTTCCTAAGTATTTAGAACCTAACAAATAGTTTTAAAAGCTTTCTCTATAAGTCTTAATAATTTTCAAATGTAAATAAATATTGTTCCAAGAATCAGGTTAAGGAATGTTATGTTTTTTATTTTATTTATTTTTTTTAAGCTAGGAGTTTTGTGCCTTGGTAAAATCAACTCCACAAACCTTTCCCGTAATTCCTCCTAACGATGTTTAACCCAAGTTCCAAATCGATGGAACTTGCTGCTATGATTGTAAACGCAATTTATAAGTATGAAGACAAAAAGAGAAAAGAGAGAGAAGAGATATAGTCAAGAGCGAAATCAATGACCAAAGAGAGTGACAGTGAGGGCCTAAGAAGAGAGAAAAAGTAAAAGGAAGAGAAGAAGTGATAGAGATTACTATGAGAAGGACTTTGAAGGCACAAAAGAAAATATTGTTTTCTATGGCCAAAAGAAGATAATATAGGAGTAGTTATGGGCCAAGTAAGAGAGAGTTTGTTTTCCGACCTTTTTTTCTTTTTGAAAATAACTTATAGAAAATAAGTCTTATTTTTTATAGAATTTTTCGTTGACTAAAGATAGTTTTCCATTGACTAATTTTTTTATGTTACCAAATACTGAAAATTGTGGAAAACTATCTTTATAGAATGTTTTACAGAGAAACAAACAGAGCATTAGTGCTTTCAAAGAAGAAATTTAGAATTTGAGTTCCTCCTCTCCATTATATATATTGAATTATAAAAAATGAGTTTATTTTATTTTATTCTATTTTAGTTACGTCCATATCGGCATCTTACCCCTAATAACCCTGGAAGTCTCTTTGGAGTTCATATACATTTTAAAAAACAAATGTTACTATTGCTGTCGCCGCCCCATATTTCCCAAAGTTTTTATTTTTCAATTTTTTGTTCCTTCTTCTTATTATTAGAGAAACACATTGCATGGGGTTAAGTATTTTTTTTTCTTTTTCCAATTCCTCATCTTTTCACTGAACAAAAAAAAAAAAAAAATTATATATATATATATATATATACTACAACAAAAAATGTCTATTACATCGAGCATTAATATAACAAAATATTTATATAGTAGTTTTAGACAAAATATCGCATCTACAAGTTAAAATGGTTGCAATAGTAACTTAAAAGTGTTAAAATTATTGCATCAACAATAATAAGTTGCAATAACTTATAATTTTCAGCTGCAACAAAAACTTTAATATATTAGGAAAAATTGTTGCAATAACTTAAAATGAAAGCATTGTTGCAATAAATTGAGACCAATTGTTTTTGCAATCTATTGCAACGAAAATTTCGAATTAATAGTTATTGCATTGAAGTTACCATTGTAATAATTTGATATTAATTCTTTTACAATCTATTGCAATGACAAACACGTAACTGCAATGAATATATCGTTGCAATAAAATTGTATCAATTATTTCATAATCAATTGCAGTGACAAAATGAATTAATTATCTATTACAATGAAGATATCATTGCAGTAATTTAATCCGATTTATTTTGTTCTATTACAACAAGTTTTGTGAAGTAAAAGCCTATACTTACAAGATATACGAAATAGTAAATTGTTTATTGCAACAATATATATATATATATATATCATTGCATCAAAGTTATTATTAAAATATTTGGAGTTTATTGCAACAAAATTTTTTATTGCATAAACCTATTACCTCAAATTTTATTGCAACATCTTGTATCAACTATTGCAATAACTCTAATGTTATTGTAATTGTTTTTTATTTTTTATTTTTTTTGCAATAAACATTTTATATATATATATATATATATATATATCTTTTTTAATTTTTTGGGGGAGGGGGACACAGCTCTTTTAGTTTGGATATAAATATGCCACACCCTTGCATCTAGGAAACCCCTCCCTAGGTCTCATCATCATAGAAAAAAAAGATAGTCATTGTGATTTCTTTGGATCACTTTGTACAATCCCGGACGGCAATCATGGAAATGTCAGGTGATGCAGTAGAAGATAATCATAAAACCGAAGAAAGCCAGCCGGAGGAGGAGGAAGTTCCTCGACAACTACTCAATGGGAAAAAACTTTCATGGCAAAAGTTGCGAAGATTTGACTCTTTAGACATCGAATCCAGCAGCGTACAAGGTCATCATGCCCATGGCTCCAAGGTCTCTTTCTACAAATTCACTTATTTATTTATTTATTTATTTATTTTATTTTTTATATATAGATTCTGGCTACATGAGTAACATAGCATCTTTAGATTCTTCACTGATGCATAAGGAACATATGATTGTTGAATTCCAAGGCTCTAAAACCACTTTTTGGTTAAGCACTTAGATTGTTGAATTCTCTCTCTCTCTCTCTCTCTCTCTCTCTCTCTCTATATATATATATATATATATAGTTTACATGTCAAGGTCAGTCGAAAATCTGGACCGATCATATGAAAGATGTCATCAATCATACCTCTTTCAGTTTCAATCAAATCTTTCACATAGGACGTAGGTGTAATGGACCATACTTTTTTGTTACAAACTTATAATACCGTTCTATAAAAAAATGAAGTACATTTCGTTAATGTTCAAGTAAAGAATACCAAATAAAATTGACAAAAAATTAAATAAAGCCCATTAAATAAATTTTCTTATTCATCTTTATTTATTTATTAATTGACAAAATTCCAATTTCAACGTTCAAATTTATAATTTGTGGTATATATTTTTAGACTGTGGCATGGACTGTGATATTGCACCTAGCATTTCAGAGCATTGGAATTGTGTACGGGGACATAGGCACATCACCACTATATGTGTTTGCAAGCACCTTCCCAAATGGCATCAAGCATAATGACGACATTTTGGGTGTTCTTTCTATCATCTTTTACACCCTCACCTTGATCCCTTTGGTTAAATATGTTTTCATTGTCTTAAGGGCCAATGACAATGGTGATGGTAAGATTTTTGACCATTATTAATTATTTAGTTTCTCTTATGTTAATATTGAAATACAAGTTGCACAAGTAGTACACCAAGTGAATATATTTCTTTGTCTTACTAGAATTGTTGATATGCGGGATGCCAGCTTTGTTCGGCTCATACCAATTTTATTTTATTTTTTAACTGCTAACATTTATTTATTTATTTTATAGTATAGTCTATACACCATTATTAGTTTCTTTAAGACATTTTTTCCTCTCTTCGTGTGTGTTAAAATACTTAATATTCTCAAAAAAAAAAAAAAAAACATTAATTTTACGTGTTCAATGCTAAATCCTTTAAACTTTTTTTTTTATCAAATGTTAGTTTCCTTGCGCAGATTTACACATTAATTTTAAAATTATTATTACTTGAAAACTAAAAGAGAGAACGGGTAAATTTTTTAAGTGTAAAATTCTTTTATAGTTATATAATCTTTTCCATATTCAGCTAGCTTCTTCTGATTCATATACCAAATATTCCTCCCACCTCAATTTTGTTCTTTGTTTAATTACTAGTGGATTAACTGTGAAAAAAATGTTCACTCTCTCTCTAAATAAAAAAAAAAAAAAAACCCTTCCACGCTAATTTTTTTTCAATTCCGTTTGGGGAGAATGTTTAGGTTTTGTCAATTTTTTATCCTTCAAAGAAGAATATATTGAATTTATAGTTTTTTAAAACAACATATTTTTCAAGACATTAAATAATTTTATTTTAATACAATAAACAAAATAAACTAAAAATAAATTCATTCAAACACCAATTAACAAATTTTACTCGGCACCAATTCCCAAATATTATAACAATGATTTATTATTTTAATAATATCTTTTTTTGGTATTTTCTTTTGGTACATAATGGTAATAATATTATTTGTGATGTTTTTTGTCTGTAGTTCAAAACATCACCTTCTCTCTCACACTATTTATTATTATTATTTTTTTGAAAGTATTCCTATCTCTTTCAAAACATTTTAAGACTTTCACTAGAGAAAAAGTTCACTCCGAACTCTAGTTTCTTCCAATTTCAAAGTGATAAGTCTAAAACTTTCATGTGTCACATTGTCAGTCTGCCACTTTGTGAACGAACATTGGCCCAAGAAAAAAGAAAGTGAGAAAGACTAGGTTGTAGCTGGGCAGTAAAGTAAGAATGGAGGGCCAAGCATTAACTAGGGAAAAGCTTGACTAGCCAGGTCCTTCTATATAAAGATCGTTTCTGAACAACAGATTTTAGCGTCTTCTACCAATTAAGTCAAAAGTTCAGACTATATAAGGCAAAATGGAAGCACCTGGACTCTTTTAGAAGAAGAAAATAATAATAAATCCCTTTTGTTTTATGGTTAAACTTCATATATATGAGCTCAGTGGGAGTCCATATTCAAATATTTCCACTGCTTGTGAAGAAAATTGAGGCTGATGGGCCATATCTGATCCCCAGTTTTGGGGGATGAAGACATTTTAATATTCATGTTTGTAATATTATATTGTAATGTAATAGATCGACTTCCACAATAATGGTCCTTTTATATTGCTCATATCATATGGTTTTTCAAAAGTCTATAGCTTTCATTGACTAATCAAATTTATAAGACAATACATGCACACACCCATATAAGAATTACCTGTTGTGAGTCATGCTACATTGCAGGTATAATTTTATAGTCATTTTAGTCCAAGTTTAGATGACATCATGAACATTTTTTAAATAGGCTTCTGATTATTCTAATTTTTTTTTCTTCAAGAAACAACATGTCTTTGCCAAAAAAAAAAAAAAAAAAAAAAAAAAACAAAGACTCGGAACAACTTTTTCGATTTAATAGTTTAGTTCCCTTAATAGAGAGAGATTACATAATAATCTTATTTATTAATTTATTGAATTTTTTCCTAAGAAACAAAATTAAAGAACATGAATTGGTATCCCTAATTATTAATGAGTAATTAAATTATTTCAGGAGGGACATTTGCTTTGTACTCTCTCATATGCCGGTATGCGAAGGTCGGTTTGATCCCAAGTCAGCAGGCTGAGGATCAGGAGGTCTCAAATTTCCAGCTTGATTTGCCAAGCAATCGTCTAAAGAGGGCATCTTGGCTTAAGTCTAAGCTGGAAAATAGCCAGTTTGCCAAGTTCTTCCTTTTGTTCGCCACCATGCTTGGTACCTCCATGGTGATTGGGGATGGTGTGCTCACTCCTTGCATCTCAGGTTTGTTTATTTTCTTATTTTATGTTTCTCTAAAACTATAGCAATATAAAATAAAACATGTATAGGAATAGGACAATCACAACCGATGTCTCATATTTATTGGTGGGGACTATACTAGTTACTACCCCACATGTTGAAATATTGGTACATATAATCCTTAGTAGTTACTACCTTTATGACATAGCAAAGAGAAAAAAAGTTACTACCTTTATCTTCCTCACATATTGTAGGAGAGAAAGTATCAATTCTACAAGAAAAAAGAATTACAAAAAATAGAGAGGTTTTATTTTACTAGCCATTGATATTGTTTGAATAATTGGAAGCAAATACACTGAATACATTTAAACTAAGGTTTTAGAAATAGTTAAAAAATGTCATTGTCAAAACAAAATGGTAGAATGGTATATGGAGTTTGAATGTAACAATATTAATGATTTATATATCAAATTGTGCAATTCATAGAAGAGGCCGCCTTGATAATTTTCCTCGAATGTAGGCAAGGCATCTCTTGGCCGCATGTCATTTCCAATTTCTTAAAGATATATTTATTGGAATTTACTAGAGTTTCGTCTCTTACTCTCTCGCTCATTTTCTTCTTCGACTTTTGACTTTTTTTCTTGTCACTTTTGATGGCAGTTTTATCAGCAGTGGGAGGGATCAAGGAAGCTACATCTGCAATGTCAGATGGTATTAACTACTACCCCACATAATGCAAAGCTCTTTCCTTTTATGGATTGCCAATTCAATTTTTTCTTTTTTGTTGCATGATGCATGGTATATTTACAATACGACTATTTTTGACTCTCAAAAAAAAAGAAAAAAACGACAAATTTTCGTTTCCAACTTTGACTGCTAAGTAGTAGACAAAAATGACTAATGACTGAATTTAATGACATACAAACAGGAATTTTGAATCCAATGACTCTTAAGGCCAGGCAAATGAGGCACGTTTTGAATTGGAATCTTTCTTTTTTCCATAGGAAAGTTAGACTATCGAAAATGAAATGTTATTTTGTGGCCAAATTCAAGAAGATGACTCTTCTGCACATGGAAAAGCGTAATATATTATGCTGTGTTTCCACCCTATGTCACCTTGACAGTTACAGGGTCGATATATGCACAACAAATAGAAATATAATTAGGTTAATTCTATTTTTCCATAATTAAGTCCAGATTGTAATTGTGTGATGGGCTGTTGAACGTGGAACTCTTTTAATTAAACCATTAAGTCATTAACTAAATGATATTCCCCTTCCATTTTGACTCATATTTTTAAACATGCTGTCATTTTGATCCATGTTGTCATTTCACTTATGAAAAATGCTTATATGATTATTGAATTACACTGTTAGCTTAAAATTTCTATTTCTATCATGAGATGATGACAGAGACTATAATATCAGAAAGTTTATAAATATAAGAATTAATAAAATCACTACACCAAAATAAGTCTATTACATCAAATGTTAATACAACAACATTAGTATAATGTAATAAGAAACAAAACAATATTGCATCTATAAGTTAAAAATCGTTGCAATAATAACTTTAAAGTGGTAAATTATTGCATTTATAATAATTAATTGCAATAACTTATAATTATTGGTATTATATTAGGAAAATTTGTTGTAATAACTTAAAATAAAAATTTAAAATAAAGATATCGTTACAATAACTTGATAACAACTATTTTTGCAATATATTACAACAAAAATTTCAAAACAATATTTTATTGCAATAAAGAAATCATTGTAATCATTTGATATTAATTATTTTACAATCTATTGCAATAACAAACATGAAACGAATATATCATTGCAATAATTTGATGTTAATTATTTTACCATATATTACAATGACAGATATGAAACAATTATTTATTACAACGAATATATCGTTACAAGAAATTGTTTATTGCAACAACATATATCATTGCATCAAAGTTATCATTAAAATATTTAGTGATTATTGCAATAAAAGTTTTTGTTGCACAAATTTATTACCTCAAAATTTATTGCAACAACTCACATTAACTATTGTAATGACTTTAATGTTATTATAATGATTTTATGTAGTTGTAATAAATATTTTTCTTGTAGTGAATTAAAAAAACTTGAGGACCAAATTAAAAACGTTACCAAAATATAGGACCAAAAGGTATTTTTTTTTTGCCAATTTTTATATAGAAAACACTTTTTTTTTTTTTTTTTTGAAAAGATATAGAAAACACTTTTAAACATACGTACAAGAACGGCCAATTTAGTACTTTTGAACATCAAGCACTAAGTTTTGACTTTGCGCGTGCAAAAAAAAAAGTTTTGACTTTGCCAAAACTAAGGGCACAGTAATCAAAAACTATGAAGCTCGAGTAGCTAAAATAGAAAACTACATGTACCAACTTTTTAGGGACGATTATATTATGATTCATAAATAAAATCAACCCAACTAATGCTTAATCCTAGTTAATCATATTATCATTTGTGTATTGCAATATTTACACTACAGCTTCTTTGTGTGCAGATATGATTATTTGGATATCAGTTGCCATCTTGGTCCTCCTATTCAGTGCTCAAAGATTTGGAACTGACAAAGTGGGCTACACTTTTGCTCCAATAATTTGTATTTGGTTTGCATTCATTGGTGGAATTGGCATTTTCAATTTCTTCAAATTTGATACATCTGTTATCAAAGCTCTAAACCCACAGTACATTTTCGACTATTTTAAGAGGAACAAAAAAGAAGCATGGATTTCCCTTGGTGGCACTGTTCTTTCTATAACAGGTTAGAATTTGGTTGCATAATGAATCTGTATATTTGGATAACTTGGAGAATCCATTAATAGAGTGTGTGTTTAAATGAAAACAAATGCAGGAACGGAAGCTCTATTTGCTGATGTTGGGCATTTCACAGTTAAGTCCATACAAATAAGTATGTGCTCAGTGATCTATCCGGCTCTCATATTAGCATACGCTGGACAAGCAGCCTTCCTTCGCAAGCACAATAACCTTATTGGGGACCCCTTCTTCCAGTCTATACCACGTAAAACAATCAATTCAGTCTGCTTAATTTATTTATTTATTTTTTTTATCTTTTTGAAAATTGGATTGTTTAAAAAACTTGCATCTTAGAAAAAAGAGGGGAATTTTTTAAAAATTGTACCTTCAAAATGTGCGATTTGAAATTGTTGTACCAAACTGTTGTTTATATTTTGCTTGATGAGGTTCATCACATATACCTTTGTTTATAATGTGTTATATTTTGACTGACCGTGGTGGCTACTTATGATGCAGGTTCTTTGTATTGGCCAGTGTTTGTTATAGCTGTATTGGCAGCCATCATAGCAAGCCAAGCTATGATTTCAGGATCTTTCTCTATAATCCAGCAATCATTATCACTAGGGTGCTTCCCTCGTGTGAAAATTGTGCATACATCAGCTAAGTATGAAGGACAAGTTTACATACCAGAAATTAATTACCTTCTAATGTTGGCTTGTGTTGGGGTCACATTAGGTTTTAGAAGCACCGCAAGGATTGGCAATGCATATGGTAAAATTGCCAATAACTTCTACAAAATTATCATTTAATAGCCTCTTTGTCAATTAAAATTTTTAACCTATGTTCTTTACTGCATGCAGGGATAGCGGTGGTGTTTGTTATGACTCTCACATCGTCCTTCCTAGTACTAATCATGATAATGATATGGAAAACCCACATACTTCTCATTATCTCCTACGTTCTTGTTATTGGCACCATTGAGCTTATCTATTTAAGCTCGGTCCTCTACAAATTTGACCAAGGAGGATATCTTCCCCTAGCCTTTGCTGCAATATTAATGATTATTATGTATGTTTGGAATGATGTGCATAGAAGCAAGTACTATTATGAGCTTGATCATAAAATCTCTCCTGATAAGCTCAAGGAAGTTGTTACTAGCACAAACTTGAGTCAAATGCCTGGGCTAGCCATATTCTACTCAGAGCTTGTTCAGGGTATCCCACCCATTTTCAAGCACTATGTTTCAAATGTGCCTGCGTTGCATTCGGTCCTTGTTTTCGTGTCCATCAAGTCACTACCTATAGGTAAGGTTCCAGCTGATGAACGCTTCCTCTTTCGTCGAGTGGAGCCTTATGAGCTCAATGTGTTTCGTTGTGTTGTGAGATATGGATACACAGATGTGCGCAATGAGCAAGAGCCTTTTGAGAACTTGTTGATTGAAAAGTTGAAAGGGTTTATTGCTAACGGTGAATTTTGGTTGTCCCAGAATGATCTCAACAAGGATGATGATAGTGGAGAGTATTTAGATGAAGGGGAGGTTGATGGAGAGAATAATGAACATAAGGATGTAAAGCAAGTTGATGAAGAGAAGCGACAAGAGGCAATTGACAAAGAGATTGAGGCAGTGAACCAGGCATGGCGTGCTGGAGTTGTACACTTGATTGGTGAGAATGAAGTGGTTGCAAGCAAAGGAGCTAGTGTAGCGAGGAGAATTATAATAGATTATGCTTACAATATCTTGAAGAGAAATTTGAGGCAAAGTGAGAAAGTGTTTGATATTCCTCACAAGCGAATGCTAAAAGTTGGCATGACTTATGAACTTTAGAACATGATTTGACGATGTTGGGATACAATGGGAGCATAGCAAAGCTATGGAGATCGTTGTCTCTCACACCTTAATTATTTGTTGCCACTTGTATGTGATATTAATTTTGTACATTAAGAATAAGCATCGCAATTAATTTTGTACATGACAGAGGAATAGCTCATTTAGATGTAATACCTAATTATATTTATGTTAAAGAGAAGTTTCTTTATAGGCTTCAGGGATTTTGGATGTGCAACTCTCCAATCCTTGCTAAGTGCTTGCCACGTGAAAAATTGTGATTCATGTGACTTGTGATAAACTCAAGCAATTATCAAGACTCTTGTACCTTAGCGTAGTGTCCAATTCACACAATATATAACAAGAACTTAGGTTCAAATCCTCTTTCTCTATTATTGCCAAATATTTATATATATATATATATATTTTGAAGAAATCATAACAAGAAATATGATAATCTTAATTGGTAAGCTTAACATATCCTTTGATGCTATGATTTATTAGCTTAATTATATATTAAAAAAGGGTTAATGACCTTCGTGGTTTAATGGGTTAGGTGATCTTTTGATTGGTATGGTGTAGAGATAATTCGGCTACATTACACTGTTAAAATTTTAGACTTTCTCATTGCTTGTATATTTTTTTGGGGAGAATGAGAAAGTTTTCTTGTTCATCCCAGAGGAGGATAGGCACCAATTGGATCTAGATTTATACCAACTTTAATAGCTAAAAAAGATTACCCAGTTTTTCTAGTATAATGGAGCACTGCAATAATCAATTAACGAAGTACTAATTATTTTAGAAACCATGAATAACATGAACAAAGTTGTGTCTTTTTTGTTACTTTTCCATTGTGAAAAATCTAAGATTGATCCCAATAATTTAATTATCAGATTGATTGTGGCATAAATCCAAAATTAATCATTAATAATTTAAAAATAACAATAATATTTTAATTTCCGCAATCAAAAAATGCAAAGAAGATCATCACGATTCACAAGGATTTGGACTCTTCAAATAAAAAAATAAAAAAAAGAAAAAAGAAAAAAGGAACCACTTAAATGGTAACCAACCCCACAGGAAATTTCACAATAGAATAATAATTGTTACAAACTTACAACCAGTCCACACTTCCACACTTTTAATTACAAAAACTTATCATGTAATGGACAAACACTAAAAAATCATAACAAATATCAAGTTTTAATTGGAGTAATATTATTTTCATTTAGACTTATAATATTATTGACATGACTTTAATTATGTACCAATCACAACAAATTATGTGTCAAAGTATTATAAAAAAATAAAAAAAATTATGAAAACTTTTTATTGTGTCACTAAATTTTAGCAGGGATGGAATTGATGCATAATGGTGATGGATTATAATTTCTCAACACGTCTAAAGAATGTTAAATTTGATGACGATCCTATCTAGTCCAGAAAACTGTCAATAATTATTTTCAAAAAAAAAAAAAAAACTGTCAATAATTAATCAAAGCACGTGATCCGCAAGCCTTTATATAACGTTAAAGTGAAACATGATGGCCAGGACTTTTTTTAACGCCTTGTGGAGATGCTAGCTGGTTTGCAATTTTCCAAGTTGAGAATGATATGAAAATGAAATATCTAGCAGGTACAGGAAAACCTATTTATTTTATTATTTATTATTTCATGCGGCGTGCAATAACTTTTGGGCGTTTTTGACTAAAATTGCAATCAACATATGGACACGAAGTTTCATAAATTGGGCCATAAGTAATATTATAGACATAAATTATTTTATAATATTTTTACAAACTACTAATATGATTTTAGTAATTTTATAAATAATCATTGATAAACATAAATGTGATATTAGTGATGGACCTATATTAAAATTAATAAGAATTTGTCACATCAATAGTTTGTAAAAATATTGTAAAATAGTTTGTGACTGTAGCATTACTCAAATTGCCAATCAATTAAATTACAAAAATTTTAACATCAACCCATTTACTCATTGGTATACATAATACGATTGTATTTGTGATTGTTGTAGGAAATAGGGATTTAAAGTATTGAGTTTTAACCTATCAAAAAAGAAGTGTATAGTTAGTTTTTATTTTTTATTTATTTTTTTTTAAAGAAAAAAAAAAGTAGAGTTTTAGTAATAGACTTTTTGTGAAGAGTTTTAACTTAAAAAAAAAAAAAAATTAACACTTAAAGACTACAATTATTATTATTTTGAGAAGAAAAGACTACAATAATTAAAGTGCCTTGAGTAGTTATATCTGTTTAATAATCAAATTGATAAAAACGATTAGAGGTGAGAAATAAAAAAAGATATTAAAAAAATTGCATTGTATGCTCATATATATCTGAAACCCAATTGTGGTTACACGATTTTCCCGGCCCAAATTCGATTGATCAGGCCCTGACCCAAAGCGCAACCCACAATAAATATTTGTAGAGGATGGGTCAAAGAACTTGGTCTCAGTGAGTCTATTCGGTCTGATATATGGACAGCATTGTTGCAGAAAATAAAAACACCAGAATGGATCTCTCACGTATAAGTTTATTTCTTTAGTTCCTCATACAAAATTTTTCGTCCCCTTCTTTGAGGGACTCCACTACATTATATAGTTCCCCTCCTCTCATCTCAACCTTACACCTGTTGATCATCTAAGCATCTACTTGAGTGCCTGTCCCATCAGACGCCCTTATCTCTCCTCATGTGAGTTGCAGAGGCCAAGGCGGTACTGTTCAGGGGTCATTTCCTCATTAATGTAGCCAAGAGGGTGGTTGGGGCGCAATTAATGTGGTGGTAGCTCTCCCTGGGATATTTTGGATTTTATTCATTTTATATGTTGAGAGGGTGAACTGAGTTGGCTGGGGAGAGTTCCCCGTCTGGACTTCGTGAAGTCCGAGGAGGAGTTACTCCTCGGAAAGGTTACCTCCTCGTTATTGGGATTGAATAGTGCTTCATGTGTGGTTTCTCTTCGGGCAGGACGCTCCTCGGACGGGCCTGATTTTGGAATAGCCCATTATTTCTGGGCCGGGCCCCACAATAGCCCCTCAAAACTCCGGTTTCTATCTCATTCTGAGGAGAAAACGGGGTTTTGATGTTTGGGAGAGGACGGAAATAAGGAGAGCGTGTGGCGCGCGTGCGGTCCGTTACTTTTGACGCGCTACAATTTACGAGGCGCGGCCATTAACTTCTGGAGGCGTTATGTTCCCTTATCCAACGGTGTGGCGTAGATTGAACGGCCATTGTTTTTTCTCGTGTTTTTAGGCAGGAGTGATCTTTTCTCTCACCTACTGGCTATATAAGACGTCAGAGGGGTTCAGTTTCTTCTTTTTATCTGCATTTCATAAACCTCAGAGGACTCTAGAGAACCCCATCGAATCCCAGAGATATACCAGCACTTGCGTCCGTTACGCCACCGTAGCCGTTTTCTGTGAAGCGTTTCGTCCACGAGAGATTTCTAGGCGTCCCGTCGAGCGTTTTGTGGAAGTACCGGTACGTTTTGTTCATCTCGCCGTTTCAATTCCCTCCTCGGACTCTACTTTTCTTCTTAGTTTTTACTTTCGTTTCCCCAGTTCAGTTCTGATGGGTAGATTTGAGAAATTAGTAAAAACTTCAGCCGCTATGGAAGCCTTTAGGGCAAAATACCACATTCCCCCGGGGGTTGGGCTGCGGTACTGTCCTCTTGAAGGAGTATTGACAGATAGGCGTGAGGGAGAAGTCGTTATCCCCATGATTGCTTTCATAGAGGGAGGGATGACACTTCCCATGCGTAGGATTACAAGGGAGTACTTGTTCAACCATAGGTTGACGCATATCAGTGTGCCCCGAATATGTTCAAGATACTAGGCTGTGTAGATGTCTTAAACGAGCGGATGAATCTAGGCCTTACTTGGCACGATGTGGCTTATCTGTACGAATGTCATCGCCTCGGGGATGAGGGGTATTATCTTAAATCCCGGAACGAGGACGTTAGGTTGATCTCTTGTCTCCCAATATCCAATAAGACAGTGAAGAATGATTTCCTTATTGCTTCTGGGGAGTGGTTCGACGGTATTCATTGTCCAACTCGGGCAGGAAACCCAGGTGCGGCGTCTCTAGGATCGGTCCCTTTTGGGATAGGATTTAGCATTGAGGGGTTACATTTTTTGCTTTCCTTATAATTGGAAGATTTCGTGAACTAATCCCCTTTTCCTTGATTGTTTGCAGATAAAATTCACGTCGCCCCTCGGCTAAACTTTGTGAACGTGCCAGCGTTGAACTACCTTCTTAGGTCGGAGATCTACATTTCCGAGGACGGGCAGTTGCGTGCTGCCCATCTGGTTCTGGGCTATCAACCTCTGAGCAGCTCTTTCCAGGCTATCGGTCACGCCATAAGGGCTGGTAGTCCGAGGTTGGCTAGGATTGACGTGTCCAGGGACGGGTTCCTAGCTGAACACGATCTGCCACCAGTTGTGCTGCCCGGTGTTAGAGATCCCTACTTGGCAGAGCAGCTACCTCCGCCAAACGAGCCTGGTGCTGCCGTTCAGGTTGAAGAGGAAGCTGAATCATCTCGTCTTTCCCTTGAGGCAGAGATAGACGAGTTTTATTTTGAGGAGGAAGTTCAGCAGACCCCCCTGGTGGAACTTTCCGATCCCGAAGGAGAGCGGGACCGACATTCTGCAGTTGGTGTTCCTTCCATCGTTATCTGCTCGGACGATACTTCGGGCGAAGAGATAGAGCCCATGGCAGGAAAAGGAAAAACTCTGAAGGAACTGATGGCCTCCCGAGGGAAAGGCCAGTCGTCGAAAGGACAGTCATCGAAAGGGCAGTCCTCGAAGGCACCAACTCCACCACAGGGCAAGACCCTCCCTCCTGTGGCCCCTACGGACACCTCGGAGCTTGGCCTTAAGGTTAATCCCAACCTAAAGAAGAAAAGGCCGGCCGACACTCCTGAGGAGGGCGAGGTGGTTGCCCAGCCGACCAAGCAGCAAAAGACCACTCGCGCGCCAAGGAGCAGAAGGGGCAACTCCTCGGAGAGTCGGGACGAGGAGAATCTTGCGGAGGTACGTGCTGCCCCGCGTGTATGGGGCCCCAGGTTGGAGCTGGATGGGGTGGCCATCCCCTACAATGCTTCGATCCGAGAGTACAACCGAGGCCGGGCGGGATACGTGGCCGAGGCCTTAGAGCAGCCCCTACTCCTTCCTCGGGATATGGAGGCTTATAGGCGGTTCTCTCAGCCTGAGATTTTCCTATCCCTTAAAAGGGATCTCGCGATGGTAAGTAATCATTTTACTGTTTCATTGATCTATTTGACCTTGTTAGATTAAAGCAATCTTGCTTCGTTTGTAGATTACTCAGCAGGTATTCGTGGCTGAGGAATTTTGCCGCGGTAACAGTAGTCGGGCTGAGGTCAAGACCCAGGCACGGGCGGAGGTGGAGAAAACCTTGGGGTCCCTCCAGCACGATTACGCTGAACTCATGGACAAGTTCAAGGAGTCGGAGAACTGGCGCAAATCTGCAGACGCTGGTTTGAAGAATGCTGAGGCCCAGGCGGAGGACCAGCGCAAGGAGCTGTTCGCGACCCAGATCAACCTCGCCACCGAGAAACAGGCAGTGCAGGACCTCAAGAATGCTCTGCAAAAGGTTGAGGATGAGTTGCTGCGGGTCAAAGAGGAGGCCCAGCTGATCCGGGAGGCCTCAGAGTCTGAGAAGAATGCTGCTCGCCAGCTCGGGGCCGAAGAGACAGAGGCGAGGCTATCCGAGGAGATCCCTGAGGTATGCCGTGAATATTGCGGCATCTCATGGTCTCGTGCCCTCGATGCTGCAGGAGTTCCTGCTGACTCGGCGCTGAGACTGCCTGAGAGCATTTTCTATCCTAAGGAGATCCGAGAATATCCTGACAGTGTCCAAGCAGCCTCTGAGCAGGATCCGGTGGTGCCTAATACCGCACCTGTGCCTGACGTGGCGAAAGATCATGTTACGGACTCTTCCATAGAGGTTCCTCCCCCTCAGCCCGAGTCAAAAGAAGATCCCCCTGCCCAGGCTTAGCTTTTTAGGCTTCTATTTTTTTTTAAATGAAAGTCGTCCTATTTTTTCTTTATTCTTTTGTAAGGACCTCTTTTTCTAATGTACTCGGGATACTAATATGAAATATTCGCTTTGCTTACTATGGATGCACGTCAGTAGCGCTCTTCTTTAAACATTTGCAACTATGTAGATACAGATAAACGGTCAAAATAAAATGGGTTTTTGGGCTACGCATCTGAGAGTTGCGATGGTGCCAGACTGCGCGCAAGTATTAAAATGATTTCCTTTAAGTAATAATCTCCCAATCTATCATAAGCAATAATTTCCCCCAAGTCTGTGGTCTGAGGAGCCATGCAGGACTTAGGTTCTGTTTAAAGCTATGAATAGTTGTCTTAAGTAATAATTTCCCCTTAGTCTGTGGTCCGTGGAGCCATACAGGACTAGGTTCTGTTTAAAACTTATAAGAAATAATTTCCCAATCTATCATAAGCAATAATTTCCCCCAAGTCTGTGGTCCGAGGAGCCATGCAGGACTTAGGTTCTGTTTAAAGCTATGAATAGTTGTCTTAAGTAATAATTTCCTCTTAGTCTGTGGTCCGTGGAGCCATGCAGGACTAGGTTCTGTTTAAAACTTATAAGTAATAATTTCCCCCAAGTCTGTGGTCCGAGGAGCCATGCAGGACTTGGGTTCTGTTTAAAACTATGAATAGTTGCCTTAAGTATTAATTTCCCCTTAGTCTGTGGTCCGTGGAGCCATGCAGGACTAGGTTCTGTTTAAAACTTATAAGTAATAATTTCCCAATCTATCATAAGCAATAATTTCCCCCAAGTCTGTGGTCCGAGAAGCCATGCAGGACTTAGGTTCTGTTTAAAACTATGAATAGTTGCCTTAAGTATTAATTTCCCCTTAGTCTGTGGTCCGTGGAGCCATGCAGGACTAGGTTCTGTTTAAAACTTATATGAGTAATAATTTCCCCCAAGTCTGTGGTCCGAGGAGCCATGCAGGACTTGGGTTCTGTTTAAAACTATGAATAGTTGCCTTAAGTATTAATTTCCCCTTAGTCTGTGGTCCGTGGAGCCATGCAGGACTAGGTTCTGTTTAAAACTTATGAGTAATAATTTCCCCCAAGTCTGTGGTCCGAGGAGCCATGCAGGACTTGGGTTCTGTTTAAAACTATGAATAGTTGCCTTAAGTATTAATTTCCCCTTAGTCTGTGGTCCGTGGAGCCATGCAGGACTAGGTTCTGTTTAAAACTTATATGAGTAATAATTTCCCCCAAGTCTGTGGTCCGAGGAGCCATGCAGGACTTGGGTTCTGTTTAAAACTATGAATAGTTGCCTTAAGTATTAATTTCCCCTTAGTCTGTGGTCCGTGGAGCCATGCAGGACTAGGTTCTGTTTAAAACTTATGAGTAATAATTTCCCCCAAGTCTGTGGTCCGAGGAGCCATGCAGGACTTGGGTTCTGTTTAAAACTATGAATAGTTGCCTTAAGTATTAATTTCCCCTTAGTCTGTGGTCCGTGGAGCCATGCAGGACTAGGTTCTGTTTAAAACTTATGAGTAATAATTTCCCCCAAGTCTGTGGTCCGAGGAGCCATGCAGGACTTGGGTTCTGTTTAAAACTATGAATAGTTGCCTTAAGTATTAATTTCCCCTTAGTCTGTGGTCCGTGGAGCCATGCAGGACTAGGTTCTGTTTAAAACTTATGAGTAATAATTTCCCCCAAGTCTGTGGTCCGAGGAGCCATGCAGGACTTGGGTTCTGTTTAAAACTATGAATAGTTGCCTTAAGTATTAATTTCCCCTTAGTCTGTGGTCCGTGGAGCCATGCAGGACTAGGTTCTGTTTAAAACTTATGAGTAATAATTTCCCCCAAGTCTGTGGTCCGAGGAGCCATGCAGGACTTGGGTTCTGTTTAAAACTATGAATAGTTGTCAGTAGCCCAGCAAGCAGCGGATAGTCATGAAAGAAAACGTATGCTAAGCCATTCTCATTAATAATAATATCTTCTGAGGTTATTTACATTCCATGGTCGAGGTACAGCTTTTTCATCTAAATCTTCTAGGTAGTAGGCGCCTATTCCGGCCACGGATGTGACACGGTATGGTCCCTCCCAATTGGGCCCCAACTTGCCCCAAGAGGGGTTCTTTGCGCTGCCAAGAATCTTCCTCATTACGAGATCACCTGGCCCTAGAGGCCGTGGTTTGACGTTAGCATCATACCCTTGTCTCAGCTTCTGGTGATAATAGGCCACGTGAATCATCGCTTTTTCCCTTCTTTCTTCGGCTAGGTCCAGACTCCGTTCCAATAACTCGTCGTTATCGCTTGGGGTAAACGATCTAGACCTCAGTGTGGGAAAGTTGTTCTCAATCGGGAGCACGGCCTCAGCCCCGTAAGTCATCGAGAAGGGGTTTTCACCGGTCGATCGTCGCGGCGTCGTCCGATAAGTCCATAAGACATGGGGGAGTTCTTCTACCCATCTCCCCTTTGCCTCGTCCAACCTCTTCTTCAGTCCGTTCACTATGACCTTGTTCACGGCTTCGACCTGTCCATTTCCCTGAGGGTAGGCGGGGATGGAATATCGGTTGATGATTCCAAACTCGCGGCAATACTCCCTAAAGTTTTTACTGTCGAACTGCAGACCATTGTCGGAAATGAGTGTACGCGGAGTCCCGAAGCGGGTGATGATATTCTTCCAGATGAATTTTTGGGCGTCCACGTCACTAATGTTGGCCAATGGTTCAGCCTCCACCCATTTAGTGAAGTAGTCCGTTCCGACTATTATGTATCGCTTGTTCCCTGCGGCCTTGGGGAAGGGTCCAACTAGATCAAGGCCCCATTGTGCGAACGACCATGGACTCGAGAGGGGGTTGAGAATTCCTCCGGGTTGGTGGATATTCGGGGCGAATCTTTGGCACTGATCGCACTTCTTAGCGTATTCTTGGGCCTCTCTCTGCATGTTCGGCCACCAATACCCTTGGGTAAGTGCCCTGTGCGCCAGCGAACTCCCTCCGGTATGACTTCCACAAATCCCCTCGTGTAACTCCTCAAGTAGAGATTCGGATTCTTCTGGGTGTACGCAGAGTAGGTACGGTCCAGAATAGGAGCGCCGATATAGTTTGTGGTCCTCTGACAGCCAAAACCGAGGAGCATTCCTTCGTATCTTCTCGGCTTCCAATTTTTCTTCCGGCAAGACGTCGTTTTGAAGGAAGTTCTTTATGGGATCCATCCAGCTGTGACTCTTTCTGATCTGATGGACTCTGGCAGGGCCTCTGTTGGTGGGACTTGCCTGGACTAGATCTTCAACCAGGATCACTCGCGGCAGATTATGTGCCGAGGACGTGGCGAGAGTGGCCAGCGAGTCCGCATGGGTGTTGACACTCCTGGAAATGTGTGTCAGATTGAAGGACTCAAAATTCGTCTGCAGCCGCTTGACTTGTCCCAGATACTCTTGCATCCTAGTATCTCGGGCTTCCAGCTCACCCATCACCTGTCCGACTATCAGTCTGGAGTCCGAGAACGCTTCTATTATTCTTCCGCCCAACTTTTGAACCATCGTCATCCCTTGAAGTAAGGCTTCGTATTCGGCTTCATTGTTCGTAGCCGAGAATCCGAGCCTTAATGATTTTTCAATGGCAGCACCGTCCGGGGATATTAAAACTATCCCAACTCCTGACCCTCTCTGGTTGGCTGCGCCATCTACGTAGACCTTCCAATGCGTGTTCCTCCCTGTTGAAATCGCACCAACCGACTTTCCATCCATGTCCCTCTTCTCGGTTATTGTTTCTATGGAGGGCTCAGCAAACTCCGCTACCAAGTCTGCGAGGACCTGTCCTTTGATGGAGGATCTGGGCATATATTTTATATCAAAGGCTCCCAAGAGTGCACTCCACATGGCGATCCTTCCTGTATAGTCAGCGCTTCGAAGAACTGCTCGGAGGGGAAGCTGAGTCAGAACGATGACCGTGTGCGCCTGAAAGTAATGAGGAAGTTTTCGGGTTGCATGTACTATTGCCAGAATTGCCTTTTCTAAAGGTAGGTATCGTACCTCGGCCTCATGTAGTGATTTGCTCACATAGTACACCGGTCGCTGCACCCCATTATAATCCCGTATCAGTACCAGGCTTATAGCGTGGGGAGCTACGGCGATGTAGGCAAACAGCACCTCATCTGCCTCAGGGCTGGACATGATGGGTGGTCGGGACAGGTAGTCTTTAAGTTGCTAGAAAGCCTGAACGCAATCCTCCGACCATGCAAACTCTCTCCACTTGTTTATCAGGAGGTAGAAACGCCGACATCGATCCGCCGATCTCGATATGAACCGGTTCAACGCCGCAATCATACCAGTGAGCTTCTGTACTTCCTTCGGATTTCGAGGAGCCTGTAGGCTGTTAATGGCTTTGATTTGATCGGGACTTACTTCTATTCCCCTGTGGGTGACCATATACCCTAGGAATTTCCTAGACCCGACCCCGAATGAACATTTGGAGGCATTCAGCCGCAACCGGTGCTCCCTTAATATGGTGAAGATTGTTCCGAGGTCCTTCACGTGCTCGGACGCCCTTCTACTCTTGACGACCATATCGTCTATATAAACCTCAATGATCTTGCCCAGTTGTGGTTCAAACATCTGAGTCATCATTCTTTGGTAGGTTGAGCTTGCGTTCTTTAGCCTAAACGGCATCACCTTGTAATGATAGTTTCCGATGGGCGTCATGAAAGCCGTTTTCTCCTGGTCCTCTAGCGCAAGGGGTATCTGATGATAGCCTTGGAAGGCGTCCAGGAAGCTCATTCGAGGGTGCCCCATGGTTGCATCCACCAATCGATCAATTCGGGGTAGGGGGAATGGGTCCTTTGGGCACGCCTTGTTCAGGTCCGTGAAGTCTATGCAGACCCTCCATTTCCCTGTCTTCTTCTTTACCACCACAGTGTTTGCCAGCCACTCTGGGTAAAAGACCTCTTTGAGAGCCCCCGCTCTTTTTAGCTTTGTCACTTCGTCTTTTACGGCACTAGCATGTTCCTTTGAAGGGTGTCGGGGTGGCTGCTTCTTCGGAGTGGAAGAGGGGTTGACGTTCAGGTGGTGACAAATAAGGCTAGGATCGACGCCCGGGGCGTCGTAGGCGTCCCATGCGAACACGTCGACATTTTCTCTAAGAAATCTGACCAGTTCCTCCTTTTCTTGAGAGGGCAATTTCGAGCCGACCAGAAAGAATTTCTCCGGGTCGTCGTTGACAGCGATTTTATCTAAACTTTCACACCCTATCTCCTCGGCCAGTCCGTCGTCTTGCTCTGCCGAGGCGGCTGATTGCTATAAACTTTCAGGGGCCGAGGACTCGGCATGGGGCCGATGTAAGACGGCGGCCACCATACACTGCCTGGATACGGCCTGATCTCCTCGGATCTCTTCCACTTGTCTTTTGGATGGGTATTTCACCTTCTGATGAAGTGTGGAGGTTATGGCTTCCAGGGCGTGGATCCATGGCCTGGCGACTATCGCGGTGTAGGGTGAGTAAGCGTCGATGATGATAAAATTCACCTCCACCACCTCCGCCCCAGTCTGTATGGGTAGTCGGATTTGTCCTTTTGGCATAACCATTCTTCCCTCGAAGCTAAGAAGGGGGGAGTCATAAACTGCCAAATCTTCTGACTTCAGGTTCAGCCCCTTGTATAGATCAGGGTACATTATCTCTACTGTACTTCCCGAATCCACCAACACCCTTTTCACGTCAAAGCCCCCAATCCTCAGAGTGACCACCAAGGCATCATCGTGAGGTTGAATAGTTCCTCTCTTATCCTCATCCGAGAACCCCAGTATCAAAGAGCTTCCCTTTTTTGACCTTTTGTGTTCCCTCTGCCTGCTCCCGGAGGGGAGCCGATCAACAGCTAACACCCTGGGGATGGGTGGTCCCGTTCTTCCTGGTGCAGCGAGGATGACATGTATCGTCCCGGTGGGTAGTCTTAAGGTCACGTCCTTTCGAGGCTCTTGTGTTGCTTGGCTGGTGTGGCCACTCGACGGGTGCAGCAGGTGACGTAACTTTCCTTCTCGGACCAACTGATCCAGATGATTCCACAGATTCCTGCAGTCCTCAGTAGTGTGCCTATGGTCTTGATGATAGTGGCAGTACAGGTTCTGGTTACGTTTGGAAGGTTCTCCAGCCATCTTTCCCGGCCACCTGAAATAGGGCTCATCTCTTACTTTCTCTAGTACCTGTTGTACGGGCTCTCTGAATATGGCATTCACTGTTTGCGGGTTACTCTGCCCAGCCTGTCGCGAAAAATCTCTCCTCGGCTGACCATCGTTGTGCCGTTCCGACCTGAAATCATTTGCTTTGGGGTGGATAACCTTCTCCTTCCCCCTCCCTTGCAGCTGATCTTCCTCCACTCTTTTGTACTTGTCTATCCTATCCCTCAACTGATCAACGTTGGCAACCGGTTTACCAGTGAGGGATTTCCTTAAGCCATGGTCGGTGGGGAGGCCGCTTTTGAATGTGCTGATAGCGACAGCATCGTGGTTATCATCCAGGTCATTATATACTTCCCAGTATCTATCGGAGTATGCTTTCAGAGTCTTTCCCTCGTGCATGGACAAGGACAATAGCGAACCGAGGGGCCTGGGGACTCTGGTGTTGGTGATAAACCGAGAGCAGAAATCCCGAGTGAGCTGCTTGTAAGAGCTTATGGAATTTGTCTTCAGGCCGTTGAACCACCTCATCGCCATTGATCCCAAGCTGGACGGGAAGATTTTACACATAAGGGCCTCATTTTGCGAGTAGATTGCCATCTTTTGGTTAAATTGACTCACATGCTTTACCGGGTCTGATCGACCGCTATAGATGGCGAATGCTGGTTGGTTGAACCGTCGAGGCAGCTCAGCCCCTTCAATTCTATACGTGAAGGGGGACCTTGAAACCTGATCCAACGCCTTCTTCATGGCGTCGTTTCCCGAACCCTTACTAGATGTGCTCTCATACTTCCGCACAGGGCGTGGTTCCTTTTCGTAGGTAAAGGTTTCACTTGGGGGGGTCCTTGACCTCCGTCGGTAACTCACATCCTCCGCATTAGAGGACTTGTCTGAGTCTGAAGGAGATCACCTTCGCTGTGCTCGTCATAGCTTCCTCTTCAGATCATCTATCTCTCGCTGCATGGCCTGGTGACTATTTCGCTTCTGGGACACGTGACTACCTATCTGAGTGTGACTTTGGCTTGTCCGGATAGTATGCGCACTTCCCTCACGATTTCCCCTGTGGCCTGGGTTGACGGGGTTATTTTGCCTCTGGGACTCGGCGGGTTGTGTCTGTTGGGAGTCAGCCTGGTGAGGATTCTCTTGGTGCGGACCTAGTTCTGCCATGCTTGACCGTTGTGCTAGCTGATGCTCTAGTTCTTCCCACAGACGGCGCCAATTGTGGTTACACGATTTTCCCGGCCCAAATTCGATTGATCAGGCCCTGGCCCAAAGCGCAACCCACAATAAATATTTGTAGAGAATGGGTCAAAGAACTTGGTTTCAGTGAGTCTATTCGGTATGATATATGGACAGCATTGTTGCAGAAAATAAAAACACCAGAATGGATCTCTCACGTATAAGTTTATTTCTTTAGTTCCTCATACAGAATTTTTCGTCCCCTTCTTTGAGGGACTCCACTACATTATATAGTTCCCCTCCTCTCATCTCAACCTTACACCTGTTGATCATCTAAGCATCTACTTGAGTGCCTGTCCTATCAGACGCCCTCATCTCTCCCCATGTGAGTTGCAGAGGTCAAGGCGGTACTATTCAGGGGTCATTTCCTCATTAATGCGGCCAAGAGGGTGGTTGGGGCGCAATTAATGTGGTGGTAGCTCTCCCTGGGATATTTTGGATTTTATTCATTTTATATGTTGAGAGGGTGAACTGTGTTGGCTGGGGAGAGTTCCCCGTCTGGACTTCGTGAAGTCCGAGGAGGAGTTACTCCTCGGAAAGGTTACCTCCTCGTTATTGGGATTGAATAGTGCTTCATGTGTGGTTTCTCTTCGGGCAGGACGCTCCTCGGACGGGCCTGATTTTGGAATAGCCCATTATTTCTGGGCCGGGCCCCACACCAATTATTCAATTAATTACCAATTATTATTATTAATAATTATTGTTGTTGTTGTTGCTGTTGCTGTTGCTGTTGCTGTTAAGCACTTTCCCTTCTAATTAAGCGAAATACATGATGGGCCATAAAAACAGTGGACCGCCAAACATTTTTTTCTTTTTTTTTTTATAGACACCAAACTTGAACCAATTCTACTCATTTAAACTCTTCTCAAAAAAAAAAAAAAAAAAAAATTTCTCCACATTTAAAATACTCAGAAAAATCAGTTTATTTGATTTTCTACAAAAGGGAAAGATTTAAATAAATAATATCATATTTTCCAAGATAGTTAAATGAAATTATATGGTTGACTAATCATTATAACCATATAGTTTAATTTAATTTGAGAATCTAATATACAACATTTACGTACATACGTACATATGTTTTCGTGCACTTAAGGCATATATGGAGGGGTACATAGGGCTCAACCCAACAAAGAATGCACTCAAATTAGATGAGGTGACTTTACAACACTATTCCACGACGCTTTGGTCTCATATATAGCTGAGGAGTCACCGACTCACCGTGACTAACTCAGTCCCATGACGTTGATCGCCCAACTAGAAATTTCCAAAAAGAAATGTGTACATGATATATAAATAACAAGAGGAGCACAAATAAAATTTTACCATGTATCAATGAGTTCGTACACGTTTGGCCCGTAGTGTGCACGCGGTCTTGGATAAAAGGGTATTATTGGCCCCCATAATTCAAACATGCCGGCTGTGTCTTTTGTATATTTACCCCATAAACTTCACCACCATCCATACATCTAGAAAGTAGGAACCAGGAACCTCTCCTCTTAGTTCACTTTTTCTTCGTTCTTGTCATCCATATTGTATTTATAGAGAGAGAAGGAGGGGTGATACAATATAGAATATTGTGCTACTTATTCAATGAGCACTAGTACTAGTAGAATTCCTGGGGTTACAGAAATGACTAGTGAAGTAGCACTAAAAAATCCTGAACAAAGTATGGAGCAAGTTGCTGAAGAATTCAGTGGGAAGAGAATTTTACGTAGGTTCGATTCCTTGGACCTCGAATCCTCCACTGTTCCCGGTCGTCATGGCCATGGCTCCAAGGTTTGCTTATATATTGCACTCTCACAAAACAAATTTCGCCTGCATATATAGTTATTAGATCAAATATTATCATCGTCATCTAAGTGACTATTTTGGACCTCATTTGTTTTATTAATAGTTACCAAGTCAATTGCATAATATTTTATTTTTTTTGGGCTACTATAAATGTTGAGAATTTTCTGGTTCGAGTTACTGTGAGCTATTGCATGGCTTGGAAACTAGGACATAACAAAAATAGTAGTTTCAGGTTTAAATTCGACTGATTGGTTATATTCTTTTTAATTTTTCAGGCTGTGCGGTGGTCAGTGATATTGCATCTAGCATTCCAGAGCATAGGAATTGTATATGGAGACATTGGTACTTCACCACTATATGTGTATGCAAGTACTTTCACTAATGGCATCAAGCACAACGATGACATTTTGGGTGTTCTTTCTCTGATCTTTTATACCCTCACTTTAATCCCTCTGTTTAAGTACGTTTTCATTGTCTTACAAGCCAATGATAATGGCGAAGGTAAAATCTAAGAATCCCTTTATTGTTTTTTTTTTTTTTTGGTATATAATCACGCAAAGCAATTATTTATCTATGTTCTCCCTAAAAACAGAACCTTATTGTGTTGTTACATTTTTTAGGAGGGACGTTTGCTTTGTACTCTCTTATATGCCGATATGCTAAGGTTGGTTTGATCCCAAATCAGCAAGCTGAGGACCAGGAGGTCTCTAATTTCCAGCTTGATTTACCAAGTAGTCGTCAGCGGATAGCGTCGGTGGTTAAGGCTAAGCTGGAAAACAGCCAGTTTGCCAAGTTCTTTCTATTGTTTGCTACAATGCTTGGTACTTCCATGGTGATTGGGGATGGTGTCCTCACTCCTTGCATGTCAGGTATGTTAATCTTCCATATGTTACGCTGCAACTCTTTAAATGCATAAAGTGTTTGAGGGTTAGAGAAGGGAGAGGTTCCATCTATAAGATTAGAAATGTGTGATATATATGATGGTATCTGCGACTTAAGTTTTTTAGTAAGCTAGGTATTTTTTTCATATGGAACAAATTTTGAATTCCTATTCTTTCTAGCTAGTGAAGGAAAATATAGTGTGAGAAATTTTTTACAAATTGAAGACATGGTCACGATATTTAAATAATAGTACTATTTATTGGATAGGCTTGGGTTTATACCTCTCAGACTTCGTATACTTTTCTCTTCTTCAAATTATGATGAAAAATAAAAGTCAAAAAGAGATAATAAACAAGTTGTAGTGGATTTGACCAATAAAAATAAAGTTAAATTATGATGATGTTTTTACTTTTAATTGTGAAATTATGTATCAAATAGAAACTTGTTATTAAAAAAAAAAAAAAAAGTATCAAATAGAAAGTTAGTATGTTGAAGGATTTCTATCAGGAAGGCTTGGCCACACTTCTGTTATTGTCATTGTTGCCAATTTCTTAGAAAGTGAATAAGCAGAGTTTCGTAATTTAGTAGCTCATTACTTTGTATGACTTTTTGACTTACAAATTGCAATTTTAATTTTTTTTCCAATTTGTTGGCAGTTTTATCTGCTGTGGGAGGGATCAGGAAAGCTACTACTGAAATCTCAGAAGGTACCCCACCATCAATAATGTTTACTCTGTTACGTTTTTCCTCACTTGTTACAAGTTATTTATATCACATTTTTTTTTGGTCCTATACAGATATGATTGTTTGGATTTCAATTGCTATCTTGATCTTCTTGTTCATGGTTCAAAGATTTGGAACTGACAAAGTGGGCTATAGTTTTGCTCCCATAATTTGTGTTTGGTTTGCATTAATCGGGGGTATTGGCCTTTTCAATTTCATCAAATTTGATCCAACAGTCATCAAAGCTATAAATCCACAATACATTGTTCTATATTTCCAGAGGAACAAAAAAGAAGCTTGGGTTTCTCTTGGTGGCATTGTCCTTGCCATAACAGGTCAGTATTTCATTCCCCATTTACACGAGATCATATTTGATTATGTACTAAAACCTACAAAAGTAAGTTTGTATCTAAAAAAAAAAAAGACTTTAAAAAACTATACATAAGTAAATAAGCTAAAAGAGTTGAAGCTAATTGTTAGTATACACAAATTATTTTTTGAATTGAAACAATGTCTTGAAGTCCTAGTTTCAATTCAAAAATTGAAGAACCAAAGAATTTGTCTTACAAATTAGGAGAATGATAAAAGGTTTAAATTTGAACTGAAATCATGACTTTAAGACATGATTTCAATTCAAAAAGAGAATTGTGTCTACTTCTTGTGTAATAGGGCCACGTATGATAAACAGTGCCCTAGAGTTAAACTAAAAATTTAATATAAAATCACCTTCACTTGGAATTATGTGAAGATTTTGTTAATGAAGTATGATTATAATAATTTGCAGGAACGGAAGCTCTATTTGCTGATGTTGGGCACTTCACAGTTAGGTCAATTCAAATAAGTATGTGCTCAGTGACTTACCCGGCTCTCATATTGGCATATAGTGGACAAGCAGCCTTCCTTCGCAAGCACAATGATCTTGTCAAAGAAACTTTCTATGAGTCCATACCAGGTAGAAGAAGAGTGTTTTCGCCTTAAATTTTCTCAAGAATACTTTGGTTCATGTATATGTCCATAATGTCCATTGTTCAATATTTATATAAAATGTATGATTTACTAGCTAATTGAGTTGGCTATTTGTGATGCAGAACCTTTGTACTGGCCAATGTTTGTGGTGGCCATATTGGCATCAATAGTAGCTAGTCAAGCCATGATTTCAGGGACTTTCTCTATAGTCCAACAATCTCTCTCACTAGGGTGTTTCCCTCGAGTGAAAATCGTGCATACATCAACTAAGTATGAAGGACAAGTTTACATACCAGAAGTCAATTACCTTCTTATGTTGGCTTGTATAAGTGTCACTTTGGCTTTCAGGAACACCGAAAAGATTGGCAATGCATATGGTAATCCATCATCCCACATATCAATTTGAATCTTATCAATAATAGCTAGACTTGGTTTTTGTTGTTTTAATGGTTTGAATTTTCTTCCCACATGTTTGGTGGTTGAATTTGGCTATTCAATAAAGAATAAACATAGAAGCTAATGAATAATTTTTTCTTCCTTTGCATGCAGGGATAGCAGTGGTATTTGTTATGACTCTCACATCAGCTTTCCTAGTGCTAATCATGATCATGATATGGAAATCTCACATACTTTTAGTTATCTCCTATGTTCTTGTCATCAGTAGTGTGGAGCTTCTTTATTTAAGCTCAGTCTTCTATAAGTTTGCTCAAGGAGGGTATCTTCCCCTGGCCTTTGCTGCAGTACTAATGACCATAATGTATATTTGGAATGATGTGCATAGAAGAAAGTACTTTTATGAGCTTGACCACAAAGTCCCTTTAGGAAAGCTCAAGGACATAGCTACAGACACAAATTTGTGTCGAATGCCTGGGTTGGCCTTGTTCTACTCAGAGCTTGTTCAAGGCATCCCACCCATTTTCAAGCACTATGTGGTAAATGTTCCTGCACTGCATTCAATCCTTGTTTTCGTCACTATCAAGTCACTACCTATTAGCAAGGTTCCAATTGAAGAGCGTTTCCTATTTCGTCGAGTGGAGCCTAAAGACCAAAATGTGTTTCGATGTGTTGTGAGGTATGGATACACAGATACACGTTCTGAGGATGAGCCTTTTGAGAAGATGTTAGTTGAAAGATTGAAGGAGTATATTATAAACGATTTTTGGTTCTCTCAAAGTAAACTAAGTAATGGTGAAAATGATGGTGAAATGGATGTTGGGTTTGCTAATGGAGAGGATGAAAATAATGATGTAAAGGATGTTGATGAAGAGAAGCTGCAAGAGGTTTTAGAGAGTGAGATTGAGGCTTTGGACCAAGCATCGCATGCAGGTGTTGTTCACTTGATTGGTGAGAATGAAGTGGTTGCAAGCAAAGGAGCCAGTATAGGAAAGAGATTTCTGATAAACTATGCTTTCAATTTCTTGAAGAAAAATTTGAGACAAACTGAAAATGTATTTGACATTCCTCATAAGCGCATGCTAAAAGTAGGCATGACTTATGAGCTTTAGGGCATGTTGTGAAAAAGATGCAGGTGCATAAGTAAGATAAGGTCTCTATGTCAATATACATACCATTTCTTGAATTAGTATAGATTTATTCATATTGTGACGGAAATGTTGGCTAAGAAGTTTCCACTTTCCACTGATATGCAGTAAATGCCCTGCCCCATCCTCTACTCCTAGGGGATTGTGCAGATCTTGTAAAGTGTGGAATTTGAACTAAATGTATGTAATGGTAACAGAAAAGTCCCTTTTACATCTATTTTGTAGTCACATATTATTTGGTTCTACATTGGTTTCACTTAATTCTACTTTGGAATGCAACCCTCATTCTAGACTTGGTTTTTTGCAGCTATAACCAATATTTAAGAGATTGGAAAAGTAACATGCTTTTAGAAAGAAAAGGAAATAACAAAAAGAAAAGAAAAGATGACATTGTGTTACTATATGGTTTAAGGTTTTTGACAACTACACATCCCCAACTAAGATTAGATTGTTGTGTATCTATGTGAGAGAGAGAGAGAGAGAGAGAGAGAGAGAGAGAGATGTGCATATAATATGACAAGTATAACTCAATCACAATAGCCATCATCCCATTTTGACGCTACTAAATTTTTGGAGTCCTTCAGTAAAAGTCAAAACTACTAAAAATCACAATAGCCATCATCCCATTTTGACGCTACTAAATTTTTGGAGTCCTTCAGTAAAAGTCAAAACTACTAAAAATGTTTTTAAGCCTCGAATTTTACCAAGGGTTAATTTGTACTAATTAAACAGGGAAAACTCTTTTGAGATCCAAATTATGGTCAACTGATGTCAAAACAAGTGTTTTGTGAAAAATGCTTTAAAATTGTGAACTTAACTAATTTTAGGCTAAACCTAGAGTGGACCAAGTTTAATTGCGTTTTAACTAAAAATTCGACTGTATTGCAAGGGTACAATATTTACTTCAGTGTTGTAGTGGGCAACAACAGTTAGTTTTTTTTTTTACTTCACCAAGAGACAAAAGAGTCACCAAAAAGAAAGCAACACCTTGTACTTTATCTGTCTCCGCCTTTTTAAATAAATAAATAAAAAGACAAAGACAAGTGGAATCAAAATTTTCATTTATTAGCATCTTTCTATCAAATTTTTAATGTCAAGAAATCACTATAATGATTACCAATCCTAAATAAATATTATTAATGAGAAGTAATTAACCAAAGGAATAACAATTCAACCAAACAATATGATATCATATTGAGAATTTCTAAATTCTAACATTTAAATGGGCCTAATGTATAGTAATAATGACTACTAAACTAATACCATTTACCCCAAAAATGTTACAAAATGATGTTTGTTGGCTTTGTTTTTGACTTTTTGTTTTTAATCCTTATTCAAAAAAAAAAAAAAAAAAAAAAAGAGTAATTGGGGGTTGCGATAGATGACACACATTTTTGGGGCTAAATGTTAAGGGATATTATTTTAATAACCCAAACCCATTGGGCCCAACTAGAAATATGACACCACGTGCCTTGAGCCCAAATAAAGATAAAATTTTAGCCTATGGATGGAATATTAATAGAGGTTTTGCAATTGGACCAGATTTGGGCCTTGGATCTAACAAAATTTTGACGTAGCTTTTGTAGTTGGAATTTGGAAATGACTAAATTTTAGCAGAGCTTCCACTATCATACCAAAATTCTCCCAAAAATGGCTTATATTTTAAGGGCATTCACGTCAAGTTTGTAAAAAAAAAAACTTATTTTACACTCTTATAAAAGACAACTTTATCTGTTTTTACTAACTCCTTTAATAATACACCATAATTCTTATTTTTACATACAACCCAATAAAATAATATAAACTACTCTTTTCTCTCTTCCACTTCTTCCTCTCCATTTCTCTCTCTCCATTGTGGGAATAAAAAATATCATTTAATTTTAGCAACTTGTTACAGTAAGTTGGCATATTGTAGCAAGTTGGTATAATTTTTTATATATAACAATTCGGATGTTACATGTTTTTAAAGGTTTGGGTTGTAAAGTAGCACTTTACCAATGCTAATGCTCTATCCCTGACACTCAAATATTTATTTCGAAAGGATAAGAGTTAGGTACAATGCTTAGGTGTTGTTCCTTAAATTCTCTCATTAAGATTTTGTCATGTGGATTTTTTCTCATGAGATGGAATTAAGTGTATATTTTAATTAAGTAACCACATGATTGAATCCTAAAAGGAGAATATAAGGAACAACATTTAAGGTACTGTACCTAAGTTTGTCTTATTTTAAAAACTACCCATAATCCCCTAAAAACTATTATCCAAAGAACTGTTCCATTACCCAAGAGTCTAATAGATAATGTTTACATATGGGTTATTATTTATAGAATTTTTGAAAATAGTATCCATTTTAGAATCAATATCATATTGCACAAATCTACATCATAACAATTTGCACACGATGAAGCTGATTCTCCAATTGTCTCATGCAACATGATATGTAGAGAGAATCAACATCATGCTAATAGATTTTCCTTGATAATTCACACGCAAATTTCCCATTTTTCCTTATTTTGACCACTTGTTTTAGGAGCTTTGGTGGGTCATGGGTGTTACCTAGGGATGACAATTTAAACCCATACCTGCGGGTACTTGCCTCACCCATCATTAATGGACGGGTTTTATCTGTCTTGCATAACAAATGGGGCGGAAATAGGGGTTAACATTTTCTTCCACACCCGTCGTGTTTATATTTAAATAATTCAAAAAAAATTTTTTAACTTTTTTTTTTTTAATAAGACTGTGTTTTTAGCCTTCAAACTTTAAATTTATGCTTTTTTTTTTTATACTGTATTATTGAATTTATACTTTTATGTTTTAATATTTACATTGTTTATATTTTTTTCATTGTTGTATTGTACGTTTGAATTTTTTTTGTACTTCTTATTACTTGAATTGTTGTATTTTTATGCTTTGAGAAGGTTTTGTAATGTTAGAATATTTTTGAAAAATGTTTTATGAATTTTAATTTAACACATTGAAATAAACTTTTAATAAATTATATATATAAATATTTAAGTTTAGCAGGATAGGTACCTGTTGGCACTTGCGGGACCCGCTAGAATGGGGCGGAAAAAAAACCCGCCCCAAAGAGGAAGTGGGGAATAGGAAACACACCCCAATGTTTGATTTGAATGATTCCGATGTTGGAAAATTTTGAACTTTACTTTGAAATGAATCAGTTCACTGTTTCTTCGTTCTTGTCATCCATATTGTATTTATAGAGAGAAGGAGGGGTGATACATTATAGAATATTGTGCTACTTATTCAATGAGCACTAGTACTAGTAGAATTCCTGGGGTTACAGAAATGACTAGTGAAGTAGCACTAAAAAATCCTGAACCAAGTATGGAGCAAGTTTCTGAAGAATTCAGTGGGAAGAGAATTTTACATAGGTTCGATTCCTTGGACCACGAATCCTCCACTGTTCCCGGTCTTCATGGCCATGGCTCCAAGGTTTGCTTATATATTGCACTCTCACAAAACAAATTTCCCCTGCATAGTTACCAGCTCAAATAATTAAGTAAAAGTATTACTATTATTATAATTAACATCATCATCTAAGTAACTTTTTTTGTCACGCCACAAACCCAAAAGGTTCCAAAGCATGAGAAAAACATCTCAAAGGTACCTGAAGATTTGTTCCTTTTGGCAATTCAATCCAAATAAAATCATAACAAATACCAACATCAAGAATTATCCTAATAATTCTATTGAATATACTCTCATACAAAGTAAGTTAGAACTCTATGCAATAAATACAATAACTATTGGTTACAAAAGAATGGAGGTTTGAATAAATAATTACATAACATCAACTTGTCCCATTAGTGGAAATAAAGGAATAATCACTATTAGATACAAAATAATTGGGTCAAGCCTACTCTAAGTTATACATCATCAATTATCTTCATAACAAAACTCAGCCTCCATCAACAGTTAGTCTAACTATTGCTAGCCACCAAAAAGCTGTCTAAAAAAGATAGATGCCTACTCAGAAAAAGTTTGTAAAATAATAGAATGAGACAGAGTCCAGTAAGTAGCATAATTAATGGGAGTGAGGGAAATGCAAGTTTCATGATGATAACAATTTACAATTCATGTTTTAATTTGGGAATTTCCAAATAATTTCTACAAAACCATTTCCAAAAAGAATATGACAAGAATGAATAAAATGACATGGCACAAAGCTTCTCAAATGCTCTCATGAAACTACATACTATAATTTGTGAGCAATAACAATACAATTCCAAACCCAAGGCCACATGACAATGCCGTCATAAAAACGAAACTCATCGCTCACACACAGCCAGAACTAAATATGTCGTCACAAAGATGGAACTCATCGCCGTCACAAAGACAGAACTAATATGCCGTCACAAAGACGGAACTCATCGCCATCACAAAGACGAAACTCAATAACCATTACAAAGACAAGTGCTAAGATACCAATGTTACACAGACTATAGTATCTAGCTAGGTAATCATCTAATCACATGTCACAGCTCATGGGTAGAACATAAAGATCTCACAAATTACCTTTAATTCAAAATACATAATTCACTTCCAAGTAGTTTCATAAAATATTTGAATGCCCAAGATATTCACAAGGTTCTCAAAGCCTTCAACTCATTTCTTGTCAAAAAGATTTTGTGCTAACTTCCCAAATAACATAGATCAAGATAAAACATCTTTATATTTTTGTAGATAATGCAATAAATCCATAAAATTCATTCTCAAGAATTTAATCAAGATGCTAGTCTTTTCCATGCTAACAAATCATGCAATTCCCCATATGCAATAAGAATATGCACTTTCATATATAATCATAAATAGTAGGGTCACAACACAACACTTTTTAGAAAAACATAGTTTCACTGTTAATTTTCCCAGAATGTGTTTAATCCAAAATAAATGTTTATGCAACATGGTTATTTTCTAAAAATCCCATTAAAAAAATACTTACCTCACAACCCGCAAAAGCCTAATTGTTCAAGATCCAAATGAAATTAGCTAGAATTTAAACAATACCAAGCAAACCTATCAAAATAAGCATAAAGTTTGAAATTGTATCTAGTTATCTATTAGAAATTCCTAACTAAGAAATTAATTAGGCAAGCCTAGTATTTAACCTCACAAATAATGTATTTCACTTCCAAAATTTCTCAACAATTTTGTTACAAGGCATTAACTCTATCTTATCATCATGTCATTCCAAGCTTCACCTTTACTATAAGAGATCCTAACACTTTATGAATTTCTCCCTCAATATACATGTCATTCTCAAGAGACCCACAAAACAACATCATATATAACAATACCCACCATTATAAACCCCAAATGTAAATCCTCCATTAGCTCCAAATACACAATAAAAATTAGATTCATCAACTATTTCACATTAGAAAGTCAAACTCCCAAATCTTCACCACTTAGCTAACCATCATTGCAAAAATCATAAACCCACTCATCAAGTACATCCACTAAGACCAAAACTTATACATAAAAACACATAAATATCACTTTTAATGCTCATAAATTACATGCGTATTATTATTAAAGCTTAGATAAACATAACTTCAAGCAAAAGCATATAAACCCACAAAAAGATTAGAAATTTTACTTTAAATAGTAGAGGTGAGTGAGCCTTACCGTTTTCCTATGGAGTTTTCCGGTGATCTTGCTGGAAAAATGGTGGTGGAAGAGGTGAGGAGTGGTACCGGCGGGAGAATAAGGGAGTGTGAGTGTTTGTGAGGAAAATGGAGAGAAAAGAAGGATGTGAAGGACCCTTGGTTGACCGGGCAAATAAGGAGTTGATAGAAAAAACATTGTATTTTTCAGTTCACAAAAATTGGTGATTACGTGAGATTCTTTAGAACTATCACATATAGTAAGGATATTAAGAAATCATTAATTACTTAATATCCTTACTTAATATCTTAAGTAATCACAAATTACTACTCAAACCTAGTGACAATACTAGTTCCATAAAAGGGTGAATTTGGGTTAATCCACTCCCTCTCTTTAGGATTAAGATTTTTCAGAACACTGGTGATATTTGAAAAGAACAATGATGGTTGTGCTTTATTAGTCAAGACAACTATACATTTTAATTTAATTGGAAAAAAAATGTAATATACTCCATGTTTTGCCTTGCATGTCACTTATGTGTTACAAATAAGGGGATATTTGTGAGTGTGTGGTGTGTGGTGGGGAAAATGAGGGGTAGGTGGGTCAAGTGTGGCTCCTTAAAAATCTGAACCTTTTTTTTTTATTGGGCTGGGCTGTTACATTTTTGGACCTCATTTGTATTATTAATAGTTACCAAGTCAATTGCCTGATTTTTTTTTTGGGCTGCTTTGAGAGTTGAGGAGAATTTTTGGGTTCGAGTAGCTGTGAGCTATTGCATGGCTTGGAAACTAGGACAAAACAAAAATAATAGTTTCAGGTCTAAATTTGACTGATTGGTTATATTCTTTTTAATTTTTCAGGCTGTGGGGCGGTCAGTGATATTGCATCTAGCATTCCAGAGCATAGGAATTGTATATGGAGACATTGGTACTTCACCACTATATATGTATGCAAGTACTTTCACTAATGGCATCAAGCACAACGATGACATTTTGGATGTTCTTTCTCTGATCTTTTATACCCTCACTTAAATCCCTCTGTTTAAGTACGTTTTCATTGTCTTACAAGCCAATGATAATGGCGAAGGTAAAATCTAAGAATCCCCCTTTTTTGTCTTTGGTTTTTTGTATGTATGTATATAATCATGCAAAGCAATTATTTATCTATGTTCTCCCTAAAAACAGAACCTTATTGTGCGGTTACATTTTTTAGGAGGGACGTTTGCTTTGTACTCTCTTATATGCCGATATGCTAAGGTTGGTTTGATCCCAAATCAGCGAGCTGAGGACCAGGAGGTCTCTAATTTCCAGCTTGATGTACCAAGTAGTTGTCAGTGGATAGCGTCGGTGGTTAAGGCTAAGCTGGAAAACAGCCAGTTTGCCAAGTTCTTTCTATTGTTTGCTACAATGCTTGGTACTTCCATGGTGATTGGGGATGGTGTCCTCACTCCTTGCATGTCAGGTATGTTAATCTTCCATATGTTACGCTGCAACTCTTTAAATGCATAAAGTGTTTGAGGGGTAGAGAAGGTAGAGGTTCGAGCTATAAGATTAGAAATGTGTGATATATATGATGGTATCTGCGACTTAGGTTTTTTAGTAAGCTAGGTATTTTTTTCATATGGAACAAATTTTGAATTCCTATTCTTTCTAGCTAGTGAAGGAAAATATAGTGTGAAATCTTTTTTACAAATTGAAGACATGGTCACGATATTTAAGTAATAGTACTATTTGTTGGATAGGCTTGGGCTTATACCTCTCAGACTTCGTATACTTTTCTCTTCCTAAAATTATGACGAAAAATAAAAGTCAAAAAGAGATAATAAACAAGTTGTAGTGGATTTGACAAATAAAAATAAAGTTAAATTATGACTATGTTTTTACTTTCAATTGTGAAATTATTTTCAATTGTGAAATTATGTATCAAATAGAAACTTGTTATTAAAAAAAAAAAAAAAAAAGTATCAAATAGAAACTTAGGGCCCATTTGGTTTAGAGGTGTCTTAGTTTTCATAACTCAATACTCACTTTTCATAACTCAAATTCAAAACCCATAACTCTTAAATCAAACTCCACTATCACTCAAAAAATCCAACACTTTTGTTTGGTCACAAAACTTAGTCATGTATCTCAGTTTTTAACTTCACTTTTTGCCAAAATGATGGACTCACCCATTGACACTGCACAGAAGAATACGGTTGCAACCCGCGTCCCTTTTCTTTTCTGCTCTTCAAACCCAGCTTCACCGAAACCCAGCTCCACCACCACCAACGGCAAACCCAGAAATCCACAACCACAACCACCACTGCCAACAGCCCTTAACACAACCACAACCTCCACCAAAAAATCCAAATGAATCAAAAATCCAAACCCACAAATAGCCCTCAACCAAAACCATAACCTCCACCAAAAAATCCAAGCCTCAAACCACCACAACCACAACAAAAAAACCCAACTCCAAATCCTTAGATCGGAGACCCAAACTCAGCCATCTCTACCATCATCGCTTGAAGAAAAAAAGAAGAAGAAGAAGAAGAAGCTAAGAGAAGAAACCAGAGTGAAGAACAAAGAAAGAAAGAAAAGAAAAAAGAAAAGAGAGAAGAAACTAAGAGCAAAAACCCACCTTGAAGAAGAAAAGAAACAAAAGGGAAAAAAGGAAAGAAAAAGAAAGAAGTAAAAGATTCGGCCTGGGCTCAGTCTGATCTCAAGGTTCATGTGTCACGAGGTCGGTGAAGCTTCCGATCTCGAGGTCCGCGTGTCTCACGATCCGGCTTGGGCTCAGTCTGACGTCGTTTCTCGAATCCCCTATTGCCGGCGAAACTTCCGATCTCTGGTCTTGCTCTCTCTCTGATGCCACACAAAAAAGAGAAGGAGAGCTCTAGGTCTGTGAGAAGATAGAGCTCTGGGTAAAAGAAAAAAAAATGAAGAAGGAGAAGTGACAAAGAAGAACGGGTTGGAGAGAGATCAAGTAGTGATGGGACAATACAGAAGTTGTAGGCTCCACGAGGTCTTCCATTTTATGGAATTGCCATTGAGTTTGAGTTTGAGAAACAGAAAACAACATTTTCTTGTTTCCGGTTTTCATCACTCACTCAACCCAAATTGAGTTTGAGTGATGAAAATAGGGAGAGGAAATCAAGCCAAACACTCAGTTCTCAGTGGGTCCCAAGCAATTCTCAGTTTGAGTGATGAGAACTGAGTCATATGACTCAAAACAGGGCTAATCCAAACATGGCCTTAGTATGTTGAAGGATTTCTATTTGGGAGGCTTAGCCACACTTCCGTTATTGTCATTGTTGCCAATTTCTTAGAAAGTGAATAAGCAGAGTTTCGTAATTTAGTAGCTCATTGCTTTGTATGACTTTTTGACTTACAAATTGCAATTTTAATCTTTTTTCCCAATTTATTGGTAGTTTTACCTGTCGTGGGAGGGATCAGGAAAGCTACAACTGAAATCACAGAAGGTACCCCACAATCAATAATGTTTACTTTGTTATTTTTTACCTCCCTTGTTACAAGTTGTTGGGGGCCTTTTTTTTTGCGCGTAGCCACGTGCCTTTGGAGGTGTGACTTTGCTAGGCCCGGATTTGTTTTGGGGAGGTCAACCCGAAACTCAACATTGGGCCGCATAGACCAATGGCTATCGGTGTATTTTTAAGCCTACAAAATAGATAAAACCCAAAGTCTTAGAATCATGATAATGGTTGAAATAAATAAATAATATGCTTAGCATAATAGCTTTGATTAAATGGTGAGTTGATACGTTGTTATTATGTATATTGAGTGATGTCTAAGTAATATATGTCCATTGGTGGTATATCAATTTATTAATATGTATGTTTATTATTAGTGAGACCATGTTTATTAAATGATGAGATAATGGTAAAATGATAATGAGTTAACATATACTCAATAATGTAATTTCAAAGATGGAGAAAATATTGACTTATCTTCTGACTCCAGTCGTGTAGCATCACTTTGTTCTTCATGTGATTTGTTGCTCCAGCCGTATAATGTTGGTGAGCTTCATGGTTTGTGGCTCTAGCCTTATAGTGTTAATGAGCTAATAAGATTCTAGCAATATAATGACATTAGTTGAGTGGTATAATAATAATGAACAAAATATACTTGATAATATAAGTTTGAAGGTAAAATATAATGACTTATCTTCATCGTTTGGGGCTCCAATTGTAACATCAGTGGACTTAGAATTTCAGCAACCTTCAGACTTTGCAGCTCCAGCCGTACAACACCAGTGGACTTAACATTTCAGCATCATGGTGAAGTGAATCATTTCATGGTGACTACATGTTTAAAGGGGAAAAATGGGTGCAACTGGAGGGAGAGAGAGTATGTCCAGCCGTGTGCATAGGTTAAGTTTATCCCCTTTCATCATACACTTAAATGACTTTCCCCATGCAATACTCTTTTAGTTTTTAGTCAAATATGAGTAATATTGCCTTCCATAAGAAGGGCTTTTGATTTTATAAGTTTTTGCCTTTTATAAGAAAGGACTTTTAGTAATAAGTTCTTGGAAGAGTGTTTGATATATTTTAAGATGTGTGGAGATGGTAAGGAATATGTATATATTGTGAGATATGGTGTTTGTAATATGTATGAGAATTATATGTAGATACTTTGTCGGACATGGATCTTATATATGTATAATTTGTGAGACATGGAGCTTAGAGATATATGAGAAGTATGTATGGGTTTTTTGTGAGGAATGTGTTTTGTAAAATAAATGGAAGTATGAGATAGATAAATGAAGGTTAAATGTAGTAAAGGTTGCTGTTGAGATTGTTTTTTGTATTATGACATTGGTTATGTTGCTTTCTAAGAAGGGGGATTTTGTATGAGAAATAAAGAATGAGATGGAGATGTGTTTTGGGCAGCAAAAATGATGAAGTTTTAGAATAACGGAGTGTGGGAAAGATGAGTAATGGATAATGGTATGTTGTAACACGTATGTTGTGTTGTTATCTATGAAGAGAGGTTTTGTAAGAGGGATGAAGAAAGATATAAGGATCTTTTAGAGATACGATAGCAAGATGAATGGAGTTTCAGAATATTGAAGATGAGAGAGGGCTAGTGTGTAATGGTGTACTCTAAGAAGAGATATTTTTGTAAGGGAGATGGAGAAGTGTAAAAATGTGTATTTTGCAGCAAAATGAGTGAAGTTTCTGCATAAGAGGGTGAGATGGATCCGAGAGGGTAGAGATCAGAGAGGGAGATCAGAGAGAGGGTAGAGATCAGAGAGGGAGATTAGAGAGAGCTCAAAGAGAGAGCTCCTTGGTGTGTGGCTTGGTCCTCTTTTTATAGAGCCAAGCTATGTAACTAGATCAGAACTAGTTGAAGGGAAACTTAGCAAATCAGGAAAAAAACTTTGACAAAGTAAGTGGTCTTTTGTTTTTTGGCCAAAAGAAGAAAGTTTAAGACTTAATGGCTGAAGTTATAGCTGTAACAGCTGTCAATCATAGCTATTACAGTTGGATGATGTCATCCAAATGACATCATTTGCTTGGAGGAAAGTATATGGCATTAAATTCATGATTTGACTAAAGATGGTGAGATTAGTTTTATGAGATTTTTCTGGTACCACAGCTGGAGCTACTGCAGAATGTGCTGCAACTGTTTCAGCTTCTGCAGAAGGTGTTTCTTTGTAGCAAAATGAGTGAAGTTTCTGCATAAGAGGGTGAGATGGATCAAAGAGGGCAGAGATCAGAGAGGGAGATCAGAGAGAGGGTAGAGATCAAAGAGGGAGATCAGAGAGAGGGTCCAGAGAGAGAGAGCTTAGAGAGAGCTCAATGAGAGAGCTCCTTGGTGTGTGGCTTGGTCCTCTTTTTATAGAGCCAAGCTATGTAACTAGATTAGAACTAGTTGAAGGGAAACTTAGCAAATCAGGAAAAAAACTTTGACAAAGTAAGTGGTCTTTTGTTTTTTGGCCAAAAGAAGAAAGTTTGAAACTTATTGGCTAAAATTATAGCTGTAACAGCTGTCAATCACAGCTGTTACAGTTGGACGATGTCATCCAAATGACATCATTTGCTTGGAGGAAAGTATATGGCATTAAATTCATGATTTGACTAAAGATGGTGAGATAAGTTTTATGAGATTTTTTTGGTACCACAGCTGGAGCTACTGCAGAATGTGCTGGAACTATTTCAGCTTCTGCAGAAGGTGTTTTTGCTTCTGCTGGAGCTGTCTGCAGTTTAGCTGGAGCTGTTACAGCTTCTGCAGAAGTTGTTGTAGCTTCCGCTGGAGCCGTTTTTGGTGTTTTCGGCTAAGTTTTCTTTTTTTGAAAATATATTTGATGAAGTTTTAGAGATGTAATCATGGTCTTTTTGTATCTTAACCAAATCTTGGAGAGTAAGGAGAGCATTTTAATGCTAGATATGAGATATTAATATATATTTATCCATGTGCTTGGAATTGATTTAGATGATAATAATATAATTGATATGAAATACTTATATTATATGATGAACATTAATTTTTATATAAAGAGCATGGAGAGTTTTATCATTTTAAGTGTTATGTGATATGAGAGGCTTACCCAAATGTTACCTATTACACACTGACCCGTCAGAGTTCAGGGAATTGGGGAACACACACCAAGCAACATGCTTTCCTTTATCAACTTTGAACCATTGGAGCTTTACTGAACATACTTCTTGGCCCTCCAAACCACAACTCCCAAAATTCCCTCGATGAGACTCATGAGCTTTGATCATGAGCCAAAAAATGAGATGATGTGCTATGAGCTTGAACCATGAGCTTTGACGCCATTTTGTCTAAATATGGGCTCTTTTGGGCTTTGGAAGAGATTTTTCCAAAATCCATGATAGTGTTGACGTGGTGCGGGTTTCCAGTGAAATGAAGCTATGTGGTGTGAAAAATTTGTCCTCAACACAAGTTATTTATATTACTTTTTTTTTGGTCCTATACAGATATGATTGTTTGGATTTCAATTGCTATCTCGATCTTCTTGTTCATGGTTCAAAAATTTGGAACTAACAAAGTGGGCTATAGTTTTGCTCTCATAATTTGTTTTTGGTTCGCATTAATCAGGGGTATTGGCCTTTTCAATTTCATCAAATTTGATCCAACAGTAATCAAAGCTTTAAATCCACAATACATTGTTCAATATTTCCAGAGGAACAATAAAGAAGCTTGGGTTGCTCTTATTTGATTGTGTACTAAAAGTCTAAAACCTACAAAAGTAAGTTTGTATCTAAAAAAAAAAAAAAAAAAAAAGACTTTAAAAAACTATACATGATTAAATAAGCTAAAAGAGTAAAAGCTAATTTTCAGTATATACAAATTATTTTTTGAATTGAAATCATGTCTTGAAGTCTTAGTTTCAATTCAAAAATTGAAGAACCAAAGAATGTCTAACAAATTAGGAGAATTGTAAAAGGTTTAAATTTGAATTGAAATTACAACTTTAAGACATGATTGCAATTCAAAAAGAGAATTATGTGTACTTCATGTGTAATAGGGCCATGTATAATAAACAGTGCCCTAGAGTAAAACTAAAAATTTAATATAAAATCACCTTTACTTGGAATTATGTGAAGATTTTGTTAATGAAGTATAATTATAATAATTTGTAGGAACGGAAGCTCTATTTGCTGATGTTGGGCACTTCACAGTTAGGTCTATTCAATTAAGTATGTGCTCAGTGATCTACCCGGCTCTCATATTGGCATATAGTGGACAAGCAGCCTTCCTTCGCAAGCACAATGATCTTGTCAAAGAAAATTTCTTTAAGTCCATACCAGGTAGAAAAAGAGTGTTTTTGCCTTAAATTTTCTCATGAATGCTTTGGTTCATGTATATGTCCATAATGTCTATTGTTCAATATTTATATAAAATGTATGATTTACTAGCTAATTGAGTTGGCTATTTGTGATGCAGAACCTTTGTATTGGCCAATGTTTGTGGTGGCCATATTGGCATCAATAGTAGCTAGTCAAGCCATGATTTTAGGGACTATCTCTATAGTCCAACAATCTCTCTCACTAGGGTGTTTCCCTCGAGTGAAAATTGTGCATACATCAACTAAGTATGAAGGACAAGTTTACATACCATAAGTCAATTACCTTCTTATGTTGGCTTGTATAAGTGTCACTTTGGCTTTCAAGAACACCGAAAAGATTGGCAATGCATATGGTAACCCATCTCCCACATATCAATTTGAATCTTATCAATAGTAGCTAGACTTGGTTTTTGTTGTTTTATTGGTTTGAATTTTTTGTCCACATGTTTGGTGGTTGAATTTGGCTATTCAATAAAGAATAAACATAGAAGCTAATGAATACACTACAAGAAAAAAGGTCTGTTACAATGGGAAAAATCGTTGCAATAACTACAAAGTTGTTATTGCAACATTGAAAAAGTTATTGCGAGCCGTTGTAATAAACTTCGAGGCAATAAGTCTACGCAACACAAAGATTTCATTGCAATAAATTCTACATATTGCAACAAACAGGTTGATGCAATAACTTCTTTATTGCAATAAATAACTTTGTGGCAATAATTTACTACTTCAAAGGTTTTGTTGTAATACGTGAAAAATGTTGTAGCTTATTACAACAAACAGCTTCATTGCAATAGGTTGAGTTATTTTATTTTATTATTAATTTTTCTATTACCCTGTCTTGCAATATACATATTATAAGACAATATAAACATTATATTGAGGAATTAAAACAACAAATTAAAGATACAAATTAAAAAAAAAAAATGCAAAACTCAAAGTACTCCATCAAATTAACATGTCCAAAAACACAAATATATACATAATATGTTGAGTTTACGATCAAACACATGAAACAAGTCTTTTTTCACCTATTACAACAATATATTTTGATGTGAAATAAGTGGTTGCTTATTGCAACAACATATTTCAAAATAAAATAAGGTTTAGTTATTGCAACAACACATTTAGATGTAACAAGGTAATTCTTGCAACAATCTTAATTGATGTAATAAATTTAAGTTACTATTACAACAAAAAACAACCCATAGATGCAATAGTATATATATTACCCCAATTATTTTTGTTGTTGCAATATTACTTGTTGTAATGTTAACTTCCTTTGCATGCAGGGATAGCAATGGTATTTGTTCTGACTCTTACATTAGCTTTCCTAGTGCTAATCATGATCATGATATGGAAATCTCACATACTTTTAGTTATCTCCTATGTTCTTATCATCAGTAGTGTGGAGCTTTTCTATTTAAGCCCAGTCTTCTATAAGTTTACTTAAGGAGTATATCTTCCCTTGGCCTTTGCTGCAGTAGTAATGACCATAATGTATATTTGGAATAATGTGCACAGAAGAAAGTACTTTTATGAGCTTGACCACAAAGTCTCTTTAGGGAAGCTTAAGGACAGATGCAGACACAAATTTATGTCGAATGCCTGGGTTGGCCTTGTTCTACTCAGAGCTTGTTCAAAGCATCCCACCCATTTTCAAGCACTATGTGGTAAATGTTCTTGCATTGCATTCAGTCCTTGTCTTCGTCACCATCAAGTCACTACCTATTGGCAAGGTTCCAATTGAAGAGCGTTTCCTATTCCGTCGAGTGGAGCCTAAAGATGAAAATGTGTTTTGATGTGCTGTGTGGTATGGAACACAGATCCATGTTTTGAGGAAGAGCCTTTTGAGAATATGTTAGTTGAAAGATTGAAGGAGTATATTATAAACAATTTTTGGTTCTCTCAATGTAAACTAAATAGTGGTGAAAATGATGGTGAACTAGATGTTGGGTTTGCTAATGGAGAGGATGCAAATAATTATGTAAAGGATGTTGATGAAGAGAAGCTGCAAGAGCTGTTAGAGAGTGAGATTGAGGCTTTCAACCAAGCATTGCGTGTTGGTATTGTTCACTTGATTGGTGAGAATGAAGTGGTTGTAGGCAAAGGAGCAGGTATAGGAAAGAGATTTTTGATAGACTATGCTTTCAATTTCTTGAAGAAAAATTTGAGACAAACTGAAAATGTATTTGACATTCCTCACAGGCACATGCTAAAAGTGGGCATGACTTATGAGCTTTAGAGCATGTTATGAAAAAGGTGTAGGTGCATAAGCAAGATAAGGTCTCTATGTCAATATATATGCCTTTTCTTGAATTAGTATAGATTTATTCATATTGTAACTGAAATGTTGGCTATGAAGTTTCCATTTTCCACTGATATGCAGTAAATCCCCTGCCCCATCCTATAATCCCAGGGGATTGTGCAGATCTTGCAAAGTGTGGAATTTAAATTAAATGTATGTAATGGTAATAGAAAGGTCCATTTTTATATCTATTTTGTAGTCACATATTATTTGGTTCTACATTAGTTTCACTTAATTCTACTTTGGAATGCAACCCTCATTCTAGACTTGGTTTTCTGCAGCTATAACCAACATTAAAGAGATTGGAAAAGTAACATGCTTTTAGAAACAAAAGGAAATAGCAAAAAGAAAAGAAAAGAAGACATTGTGTTACCATAAGGTTTAAGGTTTTTGACAACTGCACATCCCCAACTAAGATTGGATTGTTGTGTATCTTTGAGAGAGAGAGAGAGAGAGAGAGAGAGAGAGAGAGAGAGAGAGAGATGTGTGCATATAATATGACAAGTACAACTCAATTACAATAGCCATCATCCAATTTTCACACTACTAAATTTTTGGAGTCCTTTAGTAAAAGTCAAGACTACTAAAAATGTTTTTAAGCCAATTTATTCTTGAATTTTACTAAGGATTAATTTGTACTAATTAAATAGCGCAAACTCTTTTGAGATCCAAATTATGGTCAATAGATGTCAAAACACGTGTTTTGTGAAAAATGCTTTAAAATGGCGAACTTAACTAATTTTAGGCTAAATCTAGAGTGGACCAAGTTTAACTACGTTTTAACTAAAAATTCGACTGTATTGCAAGGGCACAAAATTTACCTTGGTGTTGCAATGAGCAACAACAATCTATTCTTTTTACTTCACCAGGAGAAGAAAGAGTCACCAAAAAGAAAGCAACACCTTGTACTTTGTCTGTCTTTGTCTTTTTTAATAATAAAAAAGAAGAAGACAAAGACAGGTGGAGTCAAGATTTTCAATTATGAGCGTCTTTCTATCAAATTTTTAATGTCAAAGAAATTACTAGAATGATTACCAATCCTAAATAAGTATTATTAATGAGAAGTGATTAACCAGAGGAATAACAATTCAACCAAACAATATGATATCATATTGAGAATTTCTAAATTCTAACATTCAAATGGGCCTAATGTATAGTAATAATGATTACTAAACTAATACCATTTATCCCAAAAAAGTTACAAAGTGATGTTTGTTCACTTGTTGTTGGCTTTGTTTTTGACTTTTTTTTTTTAAATGAAGTTTCATCCTTATTCAAAAAAAAGAAAAAGAAAAAGAAAAAAAGAGTAATTAGAGGTTGCGATATATGACGCACATTTTTGGGCTAAATCTTAAGGGTCATTATTTTAATAACCCAAACCCATTGGGCCCAACTAGAAAAAATGACACCACATGCCTTGAGCCCAAATAAATATCAAATTTTAGCATATGGATGGAATATCAATAGAGGTTTTGTAGTTGGATCAGATTTTGGCCTTGGATCTGACAAAATTTTGGCATAGCTTCTGTAGTTGGAATTTGGAAATGACTAAATTTTAGCAAAGCTTCCACTATCATACCAAAATTCTCCCAAAAATGGCTCACATTCTAAGGACATTCGCATCAAATTTGTAACAAAATACCTATTTTACCCTCTAATAAAAGACAACTTTATCTATTTTTACTAACTCATTCAATTATACACCACAATTCTTATTTTTACATACATCCTAGTAAAATAATATAAACTAATCTTCTCTCTCTTTCTTTTCTTCCTCTCTATCTCTCTGTCTCCATTGTGAGAATAAAAAATATTATTTAATTTTTAGCAACTTGCTATAGTAAGTTGGCATATTGTAGCAATTTGGTATAATTTTCTACATATGACAACCTGGATGTTACATGTTTTTAAGGGTTTGAGTTGTAAAATAGCAATTTACCAATGCTAATGCTCTATCACTGACACTCAAATATTTATTTTGAAAGGGCAAAATTTAGATACAATGTTTAGGTGCTGTTCCTTAGATTCCTCCTATAAGATTTTGCCATGTAGATTTTTTTCTCATGAGATAGAAGTGTATTTTTTTAGTTAAGTAGTCACATGACTGAATTTTAAAAGGAGAATGTAAGTAATAGCATCTATCTAAATTTTGTCATATTTTGAAAACTACCCAAAACTCCCTTAAAAATTATTACCCAGAGAACTATTATGTTACCCAAGAGTTTAAGAGATAATGTTGACATGTGGGTTATTATTTATAGAATTTTTGAAAATAGGATCCATGTTAGAATCAGCATCATATTGCATAAATCTACATCATCACAATTTGCACACGATGAAGCTGATTCTCCAATTGTCTCATGCAACCTGATATGTCGAGAGAATCAACATCATGCTAATAGATTTTCCTTGGTAATTCACATGCAAATTTCTCCTTTTTCCTTATTTTGACCACAAGTTTTAGGAGCTTTGGTGGGGCGGGGTGTTACCTAGAGATGACAATTTAAACTTGCACCCATAAGTACTTGTCTCACTCATTATTAATGGGTGGGCTTTATCCGTCCTGCATAACAAATGGGGTGGGGATGAGGGTTAACATTTTCTCCCGCACTCACCACGTTTATATTGAAATAATTAAAAAAATATTTTTATAACTTTTTAAATAAGACATACATATGTATTTTTAGCCTTTTAATTTTAAATTTATGATATTTTTTATATTGTATGATGATGATGATGATGCTACTTCTTCTGATGATAAGGATGATGGAGATGCTAGCTCTTCCAGTGCTGACGACATGTCTACTTGACACTCTTACCCTTTGTCACTCATGACAAAAAGGGGGAGTAGTTTTGGTTATGAGAGTAGTCATAGTTAGGAGGAGGGTTAGTATAGGAGATTTTTGTTAGAGGGAGAGTGCACATTGAGGGATGTAGTGAGGACTTGATTTATTTCTTTTCTTTTCTTTCTATTTGAGATACATTATTCTTGTACATGGGTCTTGTGACCGTTATTGAAATACATTGTTCTTATTTTTCCTTATATAGTGATGTATGTTTTTCTTTTCACCTATCTCTCCATGTGTTGTTTCTTTTCTTTCTTTATACACTTGTTTTTTATATTATGTATGGAATCTATTATTTATGTTTCACACTAAGATGCTGTGATGAGTTTTGTTTAAAGTGTTTCAGAAATACATGTTGTCAAAGTCTTTCTTACCATAGACTCTCTTTTTGCAAAATTTTTCAAGAGTTTGTGTTAGGATAGATTTTATTGTACTCAACAAGTGAATATGAGTTGAGTGATTTATGACTTTTCTCATATCTCATTTGTTAGTTGTAGTTTTGTCACGGATTGCCAAAGGGGGAGATTGTTAGGACATATGTGATTCACTTGTTAGGAACATATGTCACTATTTTATGTAATTGGCTAATCCTTTAACAAAACACACTTTACTTGTATTTGGGTAGATCTAGGATGTGTTTAAAACTTCAAGACCTTATTTCAAGTTCAAGTGTTAAAACCATGCAAGTTTGTCCAAGATTCAAGTGAGAAAAGTGCTGTTCGTTAAAGCTCGATAGCTAGCTCGACAGCTAGCATCTATCGAGCTTTGAAGAGCTGTTCCAGCTCGTGGCTCAACAGCAACTCGACAAATAGGGTATCTGTTGAGGTTTATGAAGTTCAGTTTTTCAGGACTGTTTTTCATTCAATTCGTGATTGTATGTTTGGGCTTTCTTTTCTCACAACCCTAGACATATAAAAGGTTATTTTAAGGGCCGTCAAAGGTGACACAAGTTGCATAAGTGTTGAGCAAAGTTTGTTCAAGGAAACTGTGACCGGAGACAGAATTTGCCCTGTTCGTCTTTCTTGTGAAGAAGCTACTGTGTTTGTGCACTGTAGGGTTTTGTAACCAAGGAACTTCTTGATCTTCATCGTGTGATGAATTGAAGAACTTTGCAGCCAACAACCTTCTTTAGTTGGTGATTGAAGTCGTGTACCGGGATCTGCGCAATTGGTTAGTCACGTACTCGGAGCCATGCATTACAAGGAGAGATTGTCACTACAGAAGGTCCAATTGGGTATTGGGGTAAGGGTTCAACTGTAGGTTGGTATAAGGTACTGAGATTCCTTTACTTGTAACTGCTTGTTTTGATAATAGTGGATTCTCAGGAGTGGTGACTTTAAAATCACCTAGTAGGGTTTTTGCCGTGTTAGTTTTCCCCATTCGTAAACAAATCACCGTGTCAATTTATTTTCCGCTGCATACTTAGTTTAATTGGTGATTTGTTTGTGCTGCCACTACATTACATGTTAATTTGATTAATTAATAAACTTGGTTAATTAATCAATTAATTTATCATAAGGGGTTAATACAATCTTGGTCTATCAAGTGGTATTAGAGCAGGCACACTCTGATTCGGGTTAATCTTTGCTGTGTGATCCATTGACTCTTGTTGTCATGGTTGCAACTAGCTGGAAGAGATCTTTGTTTTCAAATATATCTTGTTTTTCTAATCTCTACTTGTTTGAGTGTATTAGAAAATACAAGTCTAAAAGTTATTTGAATTATATTATGATGACTATTGGAAAATATCTTAGGTTGACCAAGAAGAAAGTAGACTGTCTCAGATAAAATGAGTAAAGGAGTTCGTCTGAGAAGAGTGAAAAGAAAAGGTTTAGCTTGAAAAAGGCAGATGAGAGAACGCACCATTCCTATTGATTTGTCATCTAAGCACGAAGTGTGTTTTGTGATGAAGTCTGCATTTAAGGTTATGGATACGTGTTTATGGTACCTTGATAGCAATTGCTTAAGACACATGACTGGAGATCGATCTTTCTTCAAGGTTTTCGAGTTTAAGAAAGGTGGCAATGCCACTTTTGGTGATGGAAGCAAATCATAGATTAAAGGAAAGGGAATCATTTCTCTACCTGGATTGCCGGACATTACAAATGTTCTATATGTAGAAGGTTTGAGAGTGAACCTGTTGAGCATAAGTCAGATATATGATCAAGACTTCACGGTGCTATTCTCAAAGGGAAAGTGTCTTGTCATGGATGAGTCTGGAAAGAAACTCATAAGTGGTGTTCGCACTTTAGACAATTGTTATGGATTAGTACCTGATGTTGATATTATGTGCAATAGCATTCGTTTACCAAATGAAGATCTATGGCACCAACAGATGGGACATGCTAGTTACAAGCATCTCTCTATTGTATCTAAAGCATGAATCAGTCTTGGGGATACCAAAGCTTAGTAGAGTGAGCAATGTGGTGTGTGGATGATGTCAGTTTGGGAAACAAACGAAAGCTAACATTCGGGCACTCAGACATCTACTACATCTAGACTCTTGGAGCTTTTACATCTGGATCTTATAGGTCCAACTAGAACCAAGTCTCTTGGAGGTAAGAGATACATCATGGTTGTGGTAGGCGACTTCACTAGGTACACTTGGGTTATCCTCCTATGATCCAAGTGGATGCTCTTGAGCACATTGAAGCCTTGTGCACAAGATTGCAGAATGAAAAGAACCTGAAAATTGATCGAATTTGAAGTGATCATGGTAAGGAATTTGAGAACTCAAGATCAGGTTTATCTCAAGAATTCTCTACTCCTATTACTCCTCAGCAGAATGGTGTAGTAGAAAGAAAGAACATGGTTATTCAGGAGATGGCTAAAGCCATGTTACATAATAAGGATATGGCTAGAAACTTGTGAGGAGAAGCCATTAACACTACATGTCATACGGTTAATAGGGTGTAATTTAGACCCGGTACCAAGAAGACTCCATATGAGTTATGGAAAAGAAGAAAGCCAAATGTGAAGTACGTCAGAATTTTTGGAAGTACATGTTTCATTCTCAAGGATAGAGAAAATGTGGAAAAATTTGACTCCCGAAACGATGAAGGAATATTTCTAGGCTACTCCTCTATAAGCAAAGCTTATTGGGTATACAACAAAAGAATCATGAAGGTAATGGAAACAGTGAATGTTGTTATTGATGAGTCTTTAGATTTTGGTTTTGAGAAAGTGAGAAATTCCCCAAAGAAATTCTTCCTCTGAGCCAAAGGAAGTTCAAGAAATTGTTGAACAAGAGCCTGCATCTCCAAGTACTCCTGGTACTCCTAGTGTTGTGGAAGATTCTACAGATATATCCACCTCACCAGATTCTGAATCCCATGAAGAGAAAGGACCTTCTTCTAGGATTAAATTAAATCATCCTCTTGAAGTTATAGTGGGAAACATGAATGAACTCACATTAAGGAAGCATACAGCTGATAAATGTGTTGCTAACTTTGTGTCTTATTCTTGCTATTTGTCACAGGTTGAACCCACTAAAGTTGAGGAAGATCTTCAGGATGAAAGCTGCGTTGAAGTAATGCATGATGAACTGCTTCAGTTTCAGAGGAATGATGTCTAGACTCTAGTACCTAGACTGGAGGGTGAGCACATCATTGGCACAAAGTGGATATTTCGCAATAAGACTGATAAGGAAGGTAATGTGATCGGCAACAAGGCTCGTCTCGTAGCTCAAGGATACTCACAAATGGAAGGAGTAGACTATGATGAAATATTTGCCCCAGTTGCCCGTATGGAGGCCATCAGAATTCTCCTGGCCCTAGCCCGTCACTTGAAGTTCAAGCTTTATCAGATGGATGTGAAGACTGCTTTCTTGAATGGGCTACTTAAAGAAGATGTCTATGTGGCTCAACCAAAAGGGTTCATTGATCAACACTTCCCAGATCATGTGTTGTACCTCAAAAAGGCACTCTATGGGTTGAAGGAAGCACCTAGAGCTTGGTATGATCGGCTCACACAATACTTGGTGTCACATGGGTTCACAAGAGGAAAAGCTGATCAAACTCTCTTTATAAAAAGGGAAGACAACGAGTTAATAGTTGCTCAAGTCTATGTTGATGATATCATCTTTGGGTTGACTAAGGATGAATTTGCTCATAGCTTCTCAAAACTCATGCAGGCCGAGTTCGAGATGAGTATGATTGGAGAGCTAACTCACTTCCCTGAATTGCAGATTCTTCAACAAGATTTGGTATATTCCCATCTCAATCTAAATATGCTAAAAATCTTGTGAAAAAGTTTGGTTTAAAATCTGCTAATTCTGTTAGAACTCCTATGAGCCCAAATGTTAAGCTCACTGTTGACTTGTTAGGAAAAAATGTTGATCCATCTCTCTATAGAAGCATGATAGGTAGTCTTTTTTACCTTACTGCTAGTAGACCTGACATTAGTTACAATGTGAGAGTGTGTGCTGGATATCAAGCTAATCCCAAAGAGTCGCATATGAGTGCTTTGAAAAGAATCATAAAGTATGTCAAAACCATTGCCAACTTTGGTGTGTGGTACATCAAGGACACAAATGATATTTTAGTTGGGTATTTTGACACTGATTGGGCTGGGAATGCTGATGATAGAAAGAGTACATCGGGGGGTTCTTTTTATGTGGGTAATAATCTTGTCTCTTGGATGAGCAAAAAGTAGAATTCCATCTCTTTATCCACTGCAGAAGTTGAGTACATCGCTACTGGAAGCTGTTGCACCCAACTCCTATGGATGCAAAAACTTCTCCATGATTATGGTATTTGTCAAGAGCATCTTACTATCTACTGTGACAATACCAGTGCCATTAACATCTTTAAGAATCTGGTTCAACATTCTCGAACTAAACACGTAGAGATTCGAAATCACTTTATTAGGGAGCTTGTCGAAGATGGTACTCTTACTCTTGAGTTTATTCACACTAATGATCAGAAGACTGATTTGTTTACCAAATCTCTTGACAGCAAACAGTTTGGATTCCTTCGTCAAAACATTGGTGTCATCTCCATGGATTGATCTCTTCCTCCTCATGCATTTGCATCTAGTTTTATGCTTTGCTTTTGTTTAATTTGTTTTTTGTTTGTTTTCTTTTCTGTTTTGGTTTATTTTGTTTTTCATATAAAAAAATTTGAAAAATACAAAAACAATGTGTGTTTTGTGTACATTGGTACTTGTGTATCTTGAATGGCCATTGAAATAAAGTTTTCTAATCTTTGTATCTTTTGTAGCTTAGATGAGCATCTCTATGCATAACTAAGCAAGTGAGTTTTGTGGCTTGTGTTTGTGATGAGTATGGTTAAGTGATCTTAGGGCTCATGAATATGGGTTTTGATGAGGTCCCAACGGTCGGCTAACTGATTGGTAACTGTCTGAGGCATTGAATGCTCTTATTAATGATTCGCCTATGTTCGTTCGTGTTATGCCAAGGTGGACGAGTATAATTGATGAAGTTGTCCAAGGAGAAAGTCTCGTTAGTCCCATCATATATATATTCGATCGTACTTCTAATTGGAATATCAGCCAAATGGAGATACCTCAAAAAAAAAAATTTTTTTTTTTTGAACATTAAAATTATTGTTATGTATCAAGAAAAAAAAAGTTATACACAAGGAGACAATATATCAATGAATGTAGAAACATTGTACAAGCATCAACAATGAAGCCATTTATAAACTTAAAATTTCCAATAGGACCACTCCATTACACATTCCATGATCTGTAATTTTTCCCCGACCCCTTGCACACTAGCTAACTGCCTCCTCACCCTTGGAAAAGAAAATGAAAAGTTTCTTACACTAAAAGTATTATTTATTCACACATCCGCTATTCACACGCATTCATATTATGCTTTAAAGTTCATAAGTCATGCCCACCTTCAGCATACGCTTGTGGGGAATGTCAAACACTTCATCACTATCCCTTAAATTTCTTTTTAAGAAAGTGTAAGCATAATCAATCAAAATTCTCTTTCCAAAACTAGCTCCTTTTTTAGCAATCACTTTAATCTCACCAATGAAGTGAACAATACCTGCATGCCATGCCTTGTCCACTCCCTCAATCTCTCTTTCAACTGCCTCTGCAGGTTGCATATGATCTTCTTCAACTTGCCTATCATCCACTATTTCTCCAACGTTCTCTCCACTATTATTCAGCACTAGTCTTTGGGACGACCTAAAATCGTCACTAATAAAATCTTTCAATCTTTCTATCAAAACCTTCTCAAAGGGTTCTTGCTCATTACGCACATCTGTATATCCATATCTCACAACACAGTGAAACACATTAAGCTCTTTAGGCTCTACTCGGCGAAAATGGAAACGATCTTTGACTGGAACCTTGCTTATGGGTAGTGACTTGATGGAGATGAAAACCAGAACAGAGTGCAATGCGGGCACATTTGCCACATAATGCTTGAAAATTGGTGGGATGCCTTGAACAAGCTGTGAGTAAAACATGGCGAGCCTAGGTATTTGACAAAGGCTTGTGTTATCAGCTATTTCCTTTAACTTCTCTGGAGAAATTTTATGCTCAAGCTCATAGTAGTACTTTCTACTGAAAACATTGTTCCAAGTATACATTACAACCATTAGGACTGCTGCAAATGCCAGGGGAAGATATCCTCCTTGGTTAAATTTGTAGAGGACTGAACTTAAATAGAGAAGCTCTACACTAGAACTAGGAAGGATGTTTTGAGGGTCTATAGTAAATTAACAACTTGTTAGTTATATTATGGGGCTCTATTTGAATCACAGGAAAGAGCTTAATAATTCTTAAATTTTCTTTCCATTTTGAGTATTTGTGTTAGGAAAATTCTTAGTTTACATTTTACTAGCAGTGTAAACTTAAGTTGTACACATTTTGTGTGTTTACAAAGTAGGTTTATATTGCAAGTACAATGTAAACCTATAAAAGTACCTTTTGTGATTCCATTGTATTATAATTGTATGAATTGCAATCCTTTATCCCATTTTTTAGTTTTCCACTGAATACTCCATGTATCGCAATATGTTATGTGTCTAACTTTTTTCATTTTAAACTTTAATTATTTTATATGAAAAAAAGGGTCTAGTGGTAGGCTACGATCGGTGAAGTATAAAATAAAACGCTTAAAATGGGACAAAATGATTTCCATTTATTTGTATGACTTAGAGTAAAGGCAACTAAAAGAATATGTAGAGTTCAGAGCCTTAGAGGATTATGTAAGGTTGAATTTATTCAACCATCTAATTGGCTTTATTCCGTGTCAAATTTGCTTGTAATTCAGCATTTAGTAACCCTGTATTTAGGTGGGTTTGTTGTAAGGGTAGTGAGTGAGATAGAGTGAAGATTGCTCAAGAGTGTGCAAGAAAACAGAGACTCGCGGCTGGGACTCGCGGGTGACTCGCGGCTGCAAGCCGCCAGACGTAGCACTCGTGCCAAGCATGCTGGAAGGTGAACAGTCATGCAAGCTGGAGCACTACAGGACAAAACAGGACAACTGGCCATACGGTTATCTCGCGACTGGATCTCGCGACTTAGTCAAGCCACGAGGTCAAGCCGCGAGCCACCCCTGTTTTGTTAAACCTGACGTTTCACATTCCTCTCCCACTCCAGTATAAATACCCCTTTTACCCACGATTGTGAGAGAGCTTCCAGAGAGAATTTTGAGAGAGAAACCCTAAAGAAAAACAAGATTGCTTCACCCACAATCTATACCTTAGAGTCTCTTCAAATTCCTCAACTCTCTTCCTCTCCATTGTCAAATCCTTGAGAGGCATTATACCAAACTTGGTTCTCACCATCATCATCACTGTGAGACAGATGTTTGGATTTCTGGGAAGCAGTTAGGAAGGAACCAATCTTCATTGGTTGATGTTACGGTCTAGTAGCGGAATCCGGGAAGCTAGAAAAGAAAAAGGTTCGCGCAACCTCGTTGGAGCAAGAAGCTTGGAGGGCTTAGGTGCACTGGGTAGATTAGGCTTGGAGGGTCTATTGCTGTCCATGTATCCCAACTGTATTTTCTAGTGGATTGTTTACCGCTTGGAGGGCGGCGGAGAGGTTTTACGCCGAGGGCTTCGGTTTCCTCTTCGATAACACATCGCGTGTTGTCTTTGTGTTTGCATCTTCCTTCCTCTCTATCTTTGCCTTTTTATTATCTGTTGTGGATTTTATTTTGTGTTGGCTTAGATAGTTTTTAACCAATTTCATATTATAGCATATTTTAAGTTTCCGCACACTAGTTGTTTGACATATTGCTTAAATTGGTTAAGTTGTAATTTGGGGGTCTAAACGTTCAAGGGTGTTTTTACACGTTTTTGAACTTTCAATTGGTATCAGAACAGGTACACTTGTTGTGGTTTTATTACCTAAGTGTGATCCTAGACCCCTGTGTTGTGGTTGTTGTTATGGAAAATACCATGCTGAATTATAGCTTAAGTGTTTGTGAAAATGACTCTATGCATATGTCTGAAAGGTGTTTTACTAATGATCTCATAGAGTTGTTAAAAACTAAGAAACATGCTAGAGTATTTGTTCACATGCTGGAATATCTTGAAAATCAGAATCATGTCTTACACAGTAGCATATCTGAGTCTAAATCATTAATTAAGAAGTATAAAAGAAAGAATAGAATGTTGTGTGAGATGATTGAGAATCTGAAAATGAAAAATCAATCTGAAAGAAGCATGAAAACTGATGATGAGTTTGTGTTTGAAGGTCAAGAATGTTTGTCACATGTGAACCTATTTGTGCATACCTCGTTGAAGGTGTTTAATGCGTGTTTGTGGTATCTTGACAGTGGGTGTTCTCGCCATATGACAGGGGATAAGTCACTGTTTAAGACAATCAAAGAAAAGGTTGGTGACTATGTGACCTTTGGTGATGGAAGTCATGCTCAAGTCCTAGGCAAAGGAACCATTGAGATACCTGGTTTGCCGCTGTTGAAAGATGTGCTGTACATAAAAGGGCTGAAGGCGAATTTGCTGAGCATCACTCAAATTTGTGATGATGATTTCCTGGTACAATTCTCCAAGAAGGGATGCTTGATCATCAATGAAGAGGGGATTCAGGTTTTGGAGGGAAGTCGGACTACAGATAACTGTTATGGAATAGTTCCCACGGCACCCCTATCGTGTAGAAGTGCTCGTGTGGATATGTTGGAGCTGTGGCATCACAGATTTGGGCATGCCAACTTCAAACAAGTAGCAAAAGTCTCCAAACTTGAAGCAGTCGAGGGACTTCCTAAGTTTGGTAAAGTGAAGAAGACCGTTTGTGGTGCATGTCAAATGGGGAAGCAAACTAAGGCAAGTCATCACAAGGTGAATGTGAGCGCCACTTCTCGGTGCTTGAAGTTACTTCATGTTGATCTAATGGGGCCTACTAGAACTGAAAGCCTAGGGGGGAAAAGATACATTATGGTCATTGTGGACGACTACTCAAGATACACTTGGGTTGAATTCCTTAGAAAAAAATCAGAAGCATGTGAGAGGTTGGAGATTCTGTGCAAGAAACTACAAAACGAAAAGGGGATTCCGATTGCCAAAATCAGAAGTGATCATGGGAGGGAATTTGAGAATGCAAGATTCGAGTCCTTCTGTGAGAAGAATGGGATTAAGAGAGAATTTTCAGCTCCCAAAACTCCACAACAAAATGGAGTGGTAGAGAGAAAAAATCGTGTGATTTAGGAGATGGCAAGAGTCATGTTGCTTAACAAGCAAATACCTCAAAAATTTTGGGGAGAAGCTGTCAACACCTCGTGTCACATGGGCAATTGGATTTTCTTTCGAGTTGGTACAAAGAAGATTGCCTATGAGATATGGAATGGGAAGAAGCCTAAAGTGAAGTATTTCCGGGTGTTTGGAAGTAAATGCTATATCCTAAATGATCGGGAAAATCTTGGGAAGTTTGATGCGAGAAGTGATGTGGGTATTTTTCTTGGGTACTCTACTACAAGTCGAGCGTATAGAGTGTTTAACAAGAGAACAAAGACTGTGATGGAGTCGATAAATGTCAAGATTGATGATGCCCTATCTAAGGTGGAAATGATTGATGATGTAGAAGGGCCGAGCACCAAAGAGCCCGATGTTGAGGTAGAAGCTTTGGATATAGAAGGTGAAGAACCTATACCAGAAGCAGAATCGACTCCCATCAACCCAAGAATGGAAACGAGATCGATGTCTAGAACATCAAGTCCTCTTACTCCTCCGGAAGTCTATCCCCCTATCTCTCGAAGTGATGAAGTTTCCACTTCAAAAAGGCCATCTTCAAGAGTCATCAAGAATCATCCGGAAAGTAACATCATAGGATCTCTTGATGACGGTCTTCGCCTCAGGAAAGGAAACATTCTGCTAGCCAATCATGTAACTTATCACTGCTATCTCGCACAGTTTGAACCAAAAAGGGTTGAAGAGGCTCTTCAAGATGAGAATTGGGTTGAGTCAATGCATGAAGAGCTGAATCAGTTTGTGAGGAATGATGCGTGGGAACTTGCTCCAAGGCCTGAGAACGTTCATGTTATAGGCACAAAATGGATTTTTAAAAACAAAACTGATGAAGAGGGAGAGATAATTCGAAACAAATCTCGGTTAGTAGCTCAAGGATACACTCAAGTAGAAGGAGTGGATTTTGATGAATCTTTCGCTCCGGTGGCAAGACTCAAATCCATTCGAATCCTCATGTCCATTGCGTGCACTTTGAATTTCAAACTTTATCAAATGGATGTAAAGTGCGTATTTCTGAATGGATATCTAAATGAAGAAGTATTTGTTGAGCAACCAAAAGGATTTGAGGATCCTCATTTTCCAGATCATGTATTAAGATTGAAGAAAGCCCTTTATGGCTTAAAACAAGCGCCTAGAGCCTGGTACGATCGTCTTACACATTATCTTCTAGATAGAGGTTTCAAAAGAGGGTATGCCGACCGAGCTCTGTTTGTCAAAAATGATGAAGAGTATCTCCTTGTGGCACAAGTCTATGTCGATGACATAGTGTTTGGGGCAACCATCGAAGATCGTGCTACTGAATTTTCTGAGGAGATGAAGAAGGAGTTTGAGATGAGTATGGTGGGGGAACTCACATTTTTCTTGGGTCTTCAAGTCAAACAACAGAAGGAGGGTATTTTTGTATCTCAAGAGAAGTATGCCAGAAATATTGTCAAGAAGTTTGGACTAGACTCCAAAAAACATGCCTCCACTCCCATGAGCTCATCCACTAAACTGAATGTTGATTCGTCTGGAGTCGAAGTAAGTCCTACATTGTATAGGAGCATCATAGGGAGTTTGCTCTATCTTACAGCCAGTAGACCGGACATTGCTTTCAGTGTTGGCGTTTGTGCCAGGTACCAGGCTAATTCGAAGGAATCTCACCTGACTGTTGCTAAGAGAATCATTCGATATGTGAATGGTACTTCAAACTATGGTCTGTGGTATTCAAAAGACTCAAATGCTTGTCTTGCTGGATATTCAGATGCTGACTGGGCTGGGAGTGTAGACGATCGGAAAAGTACTTCAGGTGGCTGTTTCTACCTTGGAAACAATCTTGTCTCGTGGATGAGCAAGAAGCAGAATTCCGTGTCTCTATCTACTGCTGAAGCAAAATACATCGCTGCTGGAAGTTGCTGCACTCAGCTTCTTTGGATGAAGAAGTTACTTCATGACTATGGAATTCCTCAAGAAACAATGTGTGTCTTCTGTGACAACACCAGTGTCATCAATCTTTCCAAGAATCCTGTCCAGCATTCAAAATCTAAACACATAGAGATACGTTACCATTTCATTAAGGATTTGGTAGAGGAAAGAGTTGTGTGTCTTGAGTTCATACACACCGACAATCAAAAGGCGGACATCTTCACCAAGCCTCTCGATGGTCCACAGTTTGAATCACTTCGTAAGACCATTGGTGTTGGTACAATTCCTTGACTCTCTTGTGTGTTGTGTGCTTCGCATGTTTATAATATGATAAGTCTGTTTGTGTTGGGGCACACACTTCTTTGTTAGCTCTTTGTGCAACATGTTTATTGTTTGTTTGTCCATTTGTGTATACTGTTGCTTCTTTCTATGTTTGTTCAATCATTTTCTTCTTTTATGTCAAAAATCCAAAAATCACATAAAAATTAGAAAATCAAACAGCTTGATTGACATTGTTGAGTTTTTGTCTCAAAACTTGTTTTTCCTTGTACCTTTGTACTAATGGCTTTGTGCATTTTTGAGCATTACTTGTTTCTTTGCACTCATATCTCTGTGGGAGAAATCTTGAAATCTTTGTGATTGTTGTAAATAGATCTTCAAACTTGTCATGAATGATTAGTGAATGGTTTTGTTGATCTTGAGACATGCATAGACTTGTGTCTATATATCTTCCCACTCTTTATTTTTTGTTTTGCTAAAAAGAGCTCACCAAATGTAAATCTCCAAATGAAAAGAGATATTGAGCTGCAAAAGCCTGTCGCACATTCTAGTATTTGACTAGAAAAAAGGGTAAGCGACCTTATATTAAAGTGAATGTTTATTCAAAAAGCCAAAGGCTTGTTCATTAAAGTGAAATATCAAATATCACTCTTACAATGAGAGGTGATTGACTCAAAAGATCAAAAAGATCAAATGTTATGATTGAAAGTGGAGTCAAATGTAAAGCTCCAAATTATGTTATCAAGTCTTGTGGGAGGTCATATATACATATTTATATAATTGAGATGGATCTCAATATCTAGTGCTAATTGTGTATGTCTTCGTTGAATTGATCATTGAAGCTTCACATTAGACTAAAGTCTATCTCGTTGTTGATATCCACACACAACACACAAGTTTATGTTCAATAAATGCCATATTCATTTGTGTGATTGTACTTGATGAAATGTGTTTTCACATGCTCAATCTTTGTTAATTCAAGCACAAAAATATTTTTGAGTGTTTTAGGTGTTTTTGGAAAGTATTTTGTTTGAAAATTCTGAAAATTTCAAAAATCCAGTTTTGCCCTGTTTTGGCGGCTTAGTCGCGGGTATGACAAGTTGCTTGCCTCAATCGTGTCTTCGCGGGTCATATTTGGCAACTTGTTCGCGAGTGGAAGGTCCAGTCGCGCGGTTTACTCAGAGATTTTCGCGGCTCATCTCGCGACTCACTCGTGGGTAGACCTTCCAGTCGCGAAAAACACTTAGAAATTTTTTTTCAAATGTTTGTCCTTGAGTGTTTTGGCGGCTTGATCTGGCGACTCGTTTCAGTCGCGAAAATCGCGTGTTTTGGAAATACAGGGGCAGTTTTTAAACTTTTTGTTTTTCCCTCGATCTTTTTGTGACTGTTCATTGTTTTTCTCATTTGCACTTACCTGTTCACACCGTGCCTCCATTTTCGATCTCCATTGTTTGCCTCTTTTCAGCTCTAAATCATCGAGTAACAGGTATGGTTTTTCTGTCTTGAACTCTTTTCTACTTGTTGTTATGGTTTTCCCTCTGGATTATTCGCATTTGATTGTGATTTTGAGCTGGGTTTTTAGCTCAACTATTACTCTTTGTCCATGCTTAGCTTATGGAAGTTTCTGTCTCTGTTTTGAGCTATTTTATATTGTTGGTTTTGTTCTTCATCATGTGCTTAGCTAGGGTTAGCTATTTTTTGTCTGATCTGCTGTTGATGTGGTGTTTCAAAATGATCCTGTGTGGTATCCTGTTGATGTGTTGTTGAATGTGGGTCCTTTATCAGCTGATTGTGTGGTTCTATTTTGACTCTTTCTACTGTGTAGTTCAATTTGGGTCATTTGTGTCCCTCATTGCTATTTTCTGGCCATTTTCATCCAGCTATTAGGGTTTCTTCATTGTCCCTAAATTTCCACTAACCCACTGCTAATAAAGTCTGTTGGATTGTGTTCTGCCATTTTTCTTGTTCATAATACAGACTAGTCATGTCACCATTCAAGAAAGCTGCTGTGAAAGGAGGTAGTTCCAAAGGGAAGGAACCAGTAATTGATGTTGATGATTACCCACCTCAAACAAAAGGGACTCGTTCTTCATCAAAGAGTTTCGATCCTAACAAGTTCAGATCATATGCAGCCTATCAGTCTTATGAGAATTACTTTCTACATGCCACACCATTACTAGAAAGAGCTGTGGATCAGCCCTCACTTCATGACACTGACATTCCAAAATGGTTTGCTCACAAGGATTGGAATTACCTTCTCTCTGATCTGGATGACGCGTATGAAAATTTGGTAAAAGAATTTTATGCTAACGCAATTATGGAAGGAGATGAACTTAAGTGCTGGGTTCAGAAAAAGAGCTTTTCTGTCTCTCCTGCATATTTGGCAGAAATTCTTAACATCAACAGACCAATTTTCCGACATTCACCGGTTTACGATGATCTCTGTCCTAATGAGGAGCTTCTCAAAGAAAGTCTTGGTCAAGATTTGGAGTTCTCACCCAATGGGAAATCCATCGGTGTTTCCTCTCTGTCTCCAAAACTGAGAGTGCTTACAATTGTGATGTTTCACAATTTGTACCCTTTATGAAGCACTGGGTATATAAACCTCGGACATACTTTGTTTCTTCATGATCTAATCTCTGATGTGGAAATAGACATCTGTGCTCATATCTTTCATGTTCTGCGCAAAACGGTTCTTCGAACTGAGTCTCGGATATGCGTTCCTTTCTGCAGTCTCATTTCACGGATCTTGAAGCTCAAGGGAATTTATCCAACGGCAGAAGAATCTCCTATCTCAAGACCAAGTCCAATCAACATGCATACATTCAATGCAAGCATTGGACATAGTCAAAGGAGAGCCAAACCAGAAACTTCTGCATCTCACAGTGGATCTCATTTCAGCACTCTCTCCCTAGATGAGAAACTTGATCACATTGTATCCTCTGTCCACGAGCTGAATACAAAGATGTCTGGACTCACAGCTTCTCTACACCATCAAAGCACTCGATGGGATATGAAGTTTACTTCTCTTCAAACTCAATTGGATCAAATTCAGAGAAAGTTGGAAGAGGATGAATAGCCTATTCCATGACAAAAAGGGGGAGTGATAGGCATGATCAGAGGGGGAGGATATTACCTAAGGGGGAGTGTCTTTACATTCTTCTTCAGTTTAAGTTTTCACTTTAAGTTGATATATTGTGTTTTGTAAACTGTTATTCAGGATGTTTTTGTGTTTTGTACCCATGTGCTTTTGTAAGCTTTTAGGGTTAATGTTTTATGCATAGTTTGTAGGCTTTATGGTTTGTACCTTGTTTATTGCAGCCTTTATGCTATGTTGAAATCAGTACTTTAATCTAAATGTCCTGCATTTTGGTTTATGTACTGTCACTCTTGTGCCCTTGTAGGATTGTTCCTAGATGCATATACCTTGTGTATTATGCATTGGTTGAGTGTTGAACATACAAGTGTCTTGCCTTGTGCTTGTTAACTTGTATGTCTTTGTGTTCATTCCAAGTGTGAATGAGCACTGTGATCACTACCTTGTGGTGTTCACTTGGTTGATCAAGCCATGGTTTGTTTCTTAACTCCATATTTGCTTGATCACATTTTGCCTGTTTCATATGCATTTATAATTTTCTGCTTACAATGATCATGGTGCATTGTTGTGTTTCAGGAGTATTATGTCCATATGATTCAAGTGCTTCACAGCTTCTAGAGTTAGTGTGAGTGAGTTTTGTTCAACTGTTCCCAACTCACATGTTAAGTCTAGAGTCTGTTTTAGAGTTTTGTCACGGAATAGCCAAAGGGGGAGATTGTAAGGTTGAATTTATTCAACCATCTAATTGGCTTTATTCCGTGCCAAATTTGCTTGTAATTCAGCATTTAGTAACCCTGTATTTAGGTGAGTTTGTTGTAAGGGTAGTGAGTGAGATAGAGTGAAGATTGCTCAAGAGTGTGCAAGAAAACAGAGACTCGCGGCTGGGACTCGCGGGTGACTCGTGGCTGCAAGCCGCCAGACGTAGCACACGTGCCAAGCATGTTGGAAGGTGAACAGTCATGCAAGCTGGAGCACTACAGGAAAAAACAGGACAACTGGCCATACGGTTATCTCGCGACTGGATCTCGCAACTTAGTCAAGCCGTGAGGTCAAGCCGCGAGCCACCCCTGTTTTGTTAAACCTGACGTTTCACATTCCTCTCCCACTCCAGTATAAATACCCCTTTTACCCACGATTGTGAGAGAGCTTCCAGAGAGAATTTTGAGAGAGAAACCCTAAAGAAAAACAAGATTGCTTCAACCACAATCTATACCTTAGAGTCTCTTCAAATTCCTCAACTCTCTTCCTCTCCATTGTCAAATCCTTGAAAGGCATTATACCAAACCTGGTTCTCACCATCATCATCACTGTGAGACAGATGTTTGGATTTCTGGGAAGTAGTTAGGAAGGAACCAATCTTCATTGGTTGATGCTACGGTCTAGTAGCGGAATCCAGGAAGCTAAAAAAGAAAAAGGTTTAGCGCAACCTCGTTGGAGCAAGAAGTTTGGAGGGCTTAGGTGCACTGGGTAGATTAGGCTTGGAGGGTCTATTGCTGTCCATGTATCCCAACTGTATTTTCTAGTGGATTGTTTACCGCTTGGAGGGCGGCGGAGAGGTTTTACGCCGAGGGCTTCGGTTTCCTCTTCGATAACACATCGCGTGTTGTCTTTGTGTTTGCATCTTCCTTCCTCTCTATCTTTGCCTTTTTATTATCTGCTGTGGATTTTATTCTGTGTTGGCTTAGATAGTTTTTAACCAATTTCATATTATAGAATATGTTAAGTTTCCGCACACTAGTTGTTTGACATATTGCTTAAATTGGTTAAGTTGTAATTTGGGGGTCTAAACGTTCAAGGGTGTTTTTACACGTTTTTGAACTTTCAGATTACCATAGGCATCACCAATGTTTGTTGTGGTCCTGAAACCTAAAGTGACAGCTACACAAGCCAACATAAGAAGGTAATTAGCTTAAGGTACATAAACTTGTCCTTCATACTTAGTTGGTGTGAATTACTTTCACCCGAGGGAAACACCCTAGTGAGAGGGATTGTTGGATTATAGAGAAAGTCCCGAATATTATGGCTTGGCTTGCTATAATTGATGCTAATTAATACGGTCACCACAAAGGTTGGCCAATATAGAGGTCCTACATCATATATATATATATATATATATATAAAATATATATAAGGACCACATTTGAATGAGTTAACTATGTCAAATACTTTAGACAATACATATATGTGGAGAGAGAGAGAGAGAGAGAGAGAGAGAGAGAGAGAGAGAGAGAGAGAGAGAGAGGAAACAATGTGGCCATGGATATGCATGTAATCCTATATCATTTACTTGGTATGGATTTGTAAAAGGTATTAGCAACAAGAACGTATTGACTCTCTGTGATGAATTAATTGATCAATTTGCCAAGTTTATTAATTAATCAAATTAACATGCAAACACGTGGTAGCACAAACAAATCACCAATTAAACTAAGTGCAATGGAAAATAACTTGACACGGTGATTTATTTACAAATGGGGAAAACTAACACGACAAAAACCCCATGGGGTGATTTTAAGGTCACTACTCCCGAAATTCCACTATTATCACAACAAGCGGTTATAAGTAAAGGAATCCCAGTACCTTATACTAACCTACAGTTGAACCCTTACCCCAATACCTAATTGGACTTGTTTTGTAGTGACAATTTCTCCTTTTGATCCATGGCTCCCAGTACGTGACTAACCAATTGCGTGAATCCTAGTACGTGACTTCAATCACCAACTAGAGAAGGTTGTTGACTGCAAAGTTCTTCAGTTCATCCCAATGATGAAGATCAAGAAGATGTTTGGTTACAAAACCCTATGGTGCACAAACACAGCAACTTCTTCACAAGAATGATGAACTAGGGCAAAATCGTGTCTCCGGTCACAAATTGCTTGAACAAACTTTGCTTAACACTTGTGCAACTTGTGTCTTCTTTGACGGCCCTTAAAATAATCCTTTTATATGTCTAGGGTTATGAGAAAAGAAAACCCAAACACATAATCCCATATTAGAGTCAAAACAAAATTGAAAATCTGTTTTTCATAAACCTTGACAGATGCTTATCTGTTGAGATACTGTTGAGCAGCTATCGAGCCATGGGGCTGGAACAACTTCTTAAGCTCGATAGATGGGCTAGCTGTCGAGTTTTAATGATAGGCACTTTTCAGCTTGAATCTTGGACAGACTTACATGGCTTCAACACTTGATCTTGAAATACCGTTTCTTGAAGTATTAAACACATCCTAAATCTACCCAAATACAAGTAAAATGCGTTTTGTTAAAGGATTTGCAAATTACATAAAATAATGACATATGTTCCTAACAAGTGAATCACATATGTCCTAACACAGTATATGCCAATATAAGAGCTGGATAGGTCTAAAAACACATGCTTATTTGAATGGATCGAACGGTGAAGTGACCAAGATCAGCAAATAAAGCCTCAGTTCTTGCATATTTTTAATTAAAAGTAATAACACTTGTTAAAAAACTTTTCAACTAATTAATTGAAGGTATATATTACAATTTATGTAGGAAAGAAGTTGCAACCTGTTATGGCAAGGACAACACCTCCCAAGGAAATCCAAGCATCTTTTTTGTTACTTTGAAAATAATCTATGATATACTTAGGATTTATGGCCTTAGCAATAGCTGGATCAAATTTGATGAAATTGTAGAGGTCAATGCCCCCAATGAATGCAAACCAAATGCATATTATTGGAGCTAAGCTATACCCTACTTTGTCTGTTCCAAATCTTTGAACCATGAATAGCAGAATCAAGATAACCATTGATATCCAAACAACCATATCTGTATTAGACAAAATAACTAGTTATTAGTCTCTTGTCATGTAAATTTGCACCTAAAATACTGTATATCAAATTACTTCAATTTGAAAGGAAAGAGTCTCAAAATGATCTTTTTAACCTTTATATATATATATATCACATCTAATTAACATCCCATTAATATGAAATTTGAAATGCATATTAAAAACGACAAAAATATACAATTCAGCAATGAGTTTTCTTAAACATTAACTTAATAAAAGTTATGGAGTGTTTTATCATCACAGAGAATTACACAAAGTATAATTTGATCCTAATCCAAAGATATAGTATATAGAAGAAGAACTTTATTATTATTATTTTTTGGAAGATCAATTAAAACCACCAGATCATACTCTTTTTATTGTAATAAATAATGTAATTTTTTTAACTAGAATATCATATATAAGGGCACTTTGTAAATTTTTTTTTAAATTTTTGTTGTTGTTGTTGTTGAGGAAATAGTAATACTTTAGTAGAACACACAAACACGAAAATAATATATAGAGTTTTTTAAACAGACTTATAATACATTATATAACCAGAGTACTACTACAAAATGACCTAACTTTTGTAATAGTTGCTTAGGGTTATAAGGGCTGAAGACTCTAACACACACAACCGATGTGGGATAAACATCTCTATATTAATTGGGTAGTGCTTGTATTTACGAAAATTATGGACTGCCTAAGTGGAATTTGAACAAATTGTTGGGAATACCATAGGTAAATAAAATTAATTGAACAGTCTTTTTTTGTTTGCTTAGATAGTTTTTTTTTTTTTTTTTTGGGTCACTTTTCAAAATTATTCACCTTAATTTAAAATTGAATAAATGAAAATGTTTGAAATCTTATGAAAATTCTGTCTATTGATTTCTTAAAGTAGAGAATATTTTAAGACATTCTAAGACAAAATAGTGGACAGAAAAATTGAAATGAACGTAGTTTATAATAAATTGATTTTTTCTTTTTCGTTTTGCTAAAAAAAAAAAAATCTTGCTATTCAAAAAATAATAATAATCATGATGTGTGGGTACCTTGTGTTACTTTCGTTGTGGCTACCTGGATTCCTCCCACAGCCGATAAAACTAGCATCACAAACATTGGAAGCGAGAAGATTGTAATTCGTATTCAAAAGCCAAATAACTTGAGGGAGAGTAAAAAGACAAAAGTGAAGTGAAATTCCATGCAGATTGCAAAGAGGGTAAAACTTCAATACAGTATATTAGGTTCCACAATCAAGTGTTTGAATTTAATTGTTTAAGGCAGAGACGGAACTAGGATCAAAATTTAGGGGGGCCAAAACCTCAATAAAAAAAATTATTTAAAATACAAATTAGCATATATTTAATGTTAAGAAAATATCAACAAAAGAGAGGAGAAACAAAATAACCGTTTATTAATACATTTTAAATTAATAATTTAAAAATAGAATTCAACATTCTTTTAAATAAAAAAAATCATCTATAGTTGATTTTGTACTTAACTTTGCAACAATCTCCCTTTCAATCCTAATTTCTTTTGATTATTGATACATGAATTTATAAAATTTATATAATAAAATTTGTAATACTAATGACTATACACTACACATTAGCACCAATTTATTAACGCAACTATTCAATTCTATAACACCCCACATAAAATTAAACTAATTTACTAATAAACAACCAACTAGTAAGTGGTAAGTTAAAAAAAAAAATTAAATATTTTAAGTTAAAAATTAATAGTCAAACACACCTGCCATCCCACCCCACACATTGATTAATGGCCACCCACGCACCCCACTCTCACTCACTACAAGTACATTAACTTGGTTTGTAATTTGTATTCATCTATCTTAATTCTTTTTTTCTTTGCACTTTTTTTTTTCTTTTCAGCAAAAATAGTCATATCTTTTTCACGAAAATTCAAATAGTCAATCTTAACACTCATAAAAAAAAAAATCTTGGATCTAAGAAGAAAGAGTAAGAAACAGCCAACACAGTAACACAGATGTTGTAGTATACTTGTTTGCCAGTTGGGTTATCATTTTCATGGGCCAATTTGTAACTTATTGGGAGGAGGGGGGCCAAAAGTAATTATTTTGGACTCAATTGTTAAACTATTCATTAAATGTGTATACTATTACTATTTAAAAAAAAAATATTTTGGGAGGGGGGGGGGGCGATGGCCCCCCTCTGCCCCTTACTAGTTCCATCTCTGGTTTAAGGTACTGTTAATTTTATTATTGCTTTATATTATTTTTTTATAGATAAAGTTTCAATCTATGACGTCAGCTTCTGATGATTGTGTTCTTTATTATCAGACTAAGACATCAATTAGTTTTTGGTGTAGGCGGTGATTGAACTACAAATTTCTTATTTAATCATCAGAGACTTTACCAGTTAAACTAACTGGAACCCACTTTTACTTTATATTCTTTATTCTTAGTAAATATGCGTAAAGCTGTAATTCTAATTATTTTAATTTTAAAAAAATCAAATGCTATACTTAATTGAGCAAAGATTTTACATGAGAATTCAAGAAGGATGGCAAAAATGCCATACTCTATCCAACTTTTCTTGAAGAGGATATGTGAATGGCCAGTTTTACTCATTCCGCACCCACAGATGATATAAATATAAATATATTATTTTATATTTATTATTTATTTTTATACATATTTTATTACTATCTTCCAAAACACTCATTTCTTTGTCTTTCTCGATGCTCTTATCTTCAACCTTTCTCATTCTCTCTCATCTATCTTATTAGTGTTGGAGTCACTATATTAATGATGACAGAATGCCTTTACTCTGTCCTGCTTCACTTCGGGAATCTTCTGGTTAAACTTGCCTCATTTGCTAAATAAATAAATATAACCAATTTTTTCCTAAATTGAGCTTGAATTGTTCATTGACGACTTGATTCCTTTATAGCCCTACTTCCAAAAACTTAGAAAACAAGGTGAACCTTTACTCTATGCATGAAAAACCGAGGTATGTCTATGAACACCTGTATTTGCTGATTGCAATTGCACTAGTTTCTTTACATATTCTAAAATTATGATTCTAATTTTATATCAATTATACAATTTAAAAATAAAAAGATGAATTTACGTGTCCTTTTAAAAAAATAACTATGTGACATTGACGCCTAGAGCATATATTCTGACTTTCATTTCATCACATGGAAGTACTTGAATTCTGAGCCTATAAAGAATTTTTTATTTTTTATTTTTAAGAAACAAACACAAGCACAAAGTAGAGGGAATGAGATAGCTCATGTCATATGTATATAACATGTATCTCATATACATTTAGGATCTATAAATGAATACATTTGATTTCACACGTACCTAAAAGAAAAGTTCGTACATAATTTATATATTAATCTAATACTATATATAAAATCAGAAGCCTTTCTTACAATTAAGGAGGTGCTATCATGTAGAAAAAGTGGCTATCTAAAATTCAACCATATATAAGTTAAAAAGCGATAAATTGGATTGAGATCCTCTAGATTTTCTAGTGTACTCTACCAAATAGATTTCCTTAAATCTTAACTAATAGGCCAAGAATGTATTGATTCTTTGTGATAAATTAATTGATTAATTAGCCAAGTTTATTAATTAATCAAATCAACATGCAATGTACGTGGCAGCACAAATAAATCACCAATTAACTAAAATATGCAACAGAAAAAAAATTGACATGGTGATTTGTTTACGAATGGGAAAAACCTATACGGTAAAAACCCCACTAAGTGATTTTAAGGTCACCACTTCCGAGAATCCACTATTATCACAACAAGTGGTTACAAGTAAAGGAATTTCAGTACCTTACACCAACCTACAGTTGAACCCTTAGCCCAATACCCAATTGGATTTGTTTTGCAGTGATAATCTCTCATTTTTAATGCATGGCTCCCAGTACGTGACTAACCAATTGTGCGGATCCCAGTACGTGGCTTGATCACCTATTTGAGAAGAATGTTGGTTGCAAAGTTCTCCAATTTATCACACGATGAAGATCATGAAGTTTCTTGGTCACAAAACCCTACCGTGTACAAACACAGCACCTTCTTTAAGAGAAAGAAGAGTTAGGGCAAATTAGGTTTCCGGTCACACATTTCTTCACATTTGTGGAATTGTGCTCTTGTGCAACTGTGCGTAACGTTTTACGACCTTAAAATAATCCTTATATATGTTTAGGATTGTGAGAAAAGAAAACCCAAACATACATTCACGGATTGGATGAAAATCAGCTTGAAAAGCTGAATTTCATAAACCTCGATAGATAGCCATTTATCGAGCTAGTTGTCGAGCCACGGGCTTCAGCAGCTTTTAAACCTCGATAGATGCTAGCTATCGAATTTTAAAATCCTGCACTTTCTTACTTGATTCTTGGACAGACTTGTATGGCTTTAACACTTGAATTTGGAACCTCATTTCTTGAAGCATTAAATTCATCCTAAATCTACCCAATTACAAGTAGAGTGCGTTTTGTCAAAAGATTAGCCAATTACATAAAATGTTGACATATGTTCCTAACATCAAATCACATATGTCCTAACAATCTCCCCCTTTGGCAATTTGTGACAAAACCACAACAAACAAATGAGATATGAGAGAAGTCATAAATCACTCAACTCATATTTACTTGTTGAATACAATAAAATTTATCCTAACACAAACTCTTGAAAAAATCTGCAAGAAGGGAGTTTATGGCAAGAAGACTTTGTCAACTTGTATTTTTGAAACACTTTAAACAAAACTCATCATGGCATCTTAGTGTGAAACAAAAATATAAGATTGCATATAATATATAAGAAACATGTGTATTAAGAAAGAAAAGAAACAACACATGTAGAGATAGGTCAAAGAACTGTAATAACAACCTCAAATGTATATATATCAACAAGTACAAGGTTTGCTATCACAACATGATCACAAGATCTAACGTACATGAACAATGTATCAAAAAAAAGAAAAAGATACATAAAATCCTCACTATATCCCTCAAAATATGAACACTCCCCCTAACAAAAATCTCCTATACTAACCCTCCCCTTATGAGTATGACTACTCTCATATCCAAAACTACTCCATTTTTTTGTCACTAGTGATAAATGTTAAGTATGTCAAGTAGACATCTCGTCATCATTGTGTGAGCTAGAATCTCAATCCTTATCATCATCATCATTGTCGGAGTTGTCATCGTCCTTGGATGCCTCAGGAGGAGGAGAGGGAGACTCTACTAAGCCACCAAGGCGAGCCTACTGTCTGGCAATATGGCCGACACGGGTGTTCACCTGACACAACTCATCAGTGAGAGTGTCAAGGCGAGCATCCATGCGTTGAAGTTGCGCCATGATCGCATCAAGAGTTACACCTCGTAGAAGAAGAGGGAGTGAAGGTGGAAGGAGCTGAAGAAGTGGGAGGAGCAGTTGTCCCGGATCGCCTCGAATGTAGCTGTGCCTCACTCCGTTTAACGGTAGCGATGTCTATGACACACATGACATGGAAGTGGTGGGAAACGGGAAAGGGAACAAAAAAATGGCGTAGAATCCTCGTGATAGCCAAAGGGAAGATGAGCTTATCACGGGTCGCCATATCCCTATATACATCTATGATGGAAAGAATAAAATGAGAAGGAAAATGACAGTTTTTAGACCCCTTAAAATACAAACAAATTAACCTAGGTAATTAGCCAAGTGATTACTTAGTCAAATTAACGAGTCTAGGTTAACACAAATATATCATATCATGCATAACAGTGGAAAATAAATAAGACAATGACATGATCACCCAGGAAACCAAACCGGTAAAAACCTAGGGAGGATTTGACCTAGCTATCCTCAAGGTAAACTTGAATCCACTATCTTGAAAGAATCGAAGTTCATACAAAAGGACTTACAAGCACCCCCGCTTGACTTCCTAATGCTACCAACCAGTAGAACTTACTGACACGACCACGTGCAAGCTCCGAATCCATAGACTCCTTCTTTCTTGGATTCCCACCAGCTACAAGCACCCCCGCTTGTGTATTCTTTAAGCTTTAATGGCAGCAACTGAATTGATCATCAAGGTGTAGAAAATATCTCCTCTTTGAAAACCCTAAGTTTGTGTAAAGGAAAACTCCTCTAGATCTCACAAGAGATTTACACAAACCGCAATATGAGCAACACTAAAACGTGGCTAGGGTTTGCCTTTTATACTTAGGACAAATAAGAAACTCTAAAAACGTTTTAAAACAATTAGGGCTGAGTTGGAAAATTCAGCAGAAAAGCGATCTGCCCGAGCTTCGATCGGTCGAGCCTAAGCTTCGATCGATCGAGCCAGGCCGAAAGCCATAGTGCTTCCTGCATTAAACTCGATTCCAACTTTACATTGACATACAACTTTGAGCTAGCTTTAAACACTTCTAAACACATTGTTTTGATCGTGGTTTGCCAGCAATACAAATTAGAGTTCTAAATACATAAAGTCCTAAACTTTAGAACCTAATAGAAAATCTATAGTAAGATGCTCTAAAAAAGAAAGCAAAAATTGAGCACGGGGCTCGGTAATGGAGTTATAATGAGATAAAGGATGTAAAACAAAAGTCATAACCATGTTAAGAAGCCTAGGACCTTTAGCAAAGACCGTACAAGAAGTGAACTGACGATCACCCCAAATAGAAGGACGCTTAAAAAAAGAGGATATAAGCTCCTCCTTAGACACATTCCTCAGACGATCACAACCGGGTTAGTCAAGATGCGCTACCTTTGGGACATGGAGCACGTTGGATACAATATCCGGAGTGACCACGATACGCGTACCTCGAACGCGAGTAACAAAAAGAGGTACTAAATAATCAAATCCATGTATGTTGGAGTAGAACTCCTAAATAAGCACGGATGGACAAGTGACCGGGACGTCACATAGTGACTCCTAACCCTTACTACGAATGACAGTGGGTAGGTCAGTGTCGGAGAAATCTGAAAAAATGACTTCACGTTTCGAATGAATGCCTCGTCTAGAGAAGTTCTCCAAAAAGTCCTGTCAGGCTTTATCATCATGGAACCGAACATGAGAGGGAGTAGGATCAGAAGAAGTGGATGACTTGGAATGAAGAGGGTTCTGGGACGGAGTAGATTTTTATTTAGGTGCTATAGAGCAACTAATCAAGAGAGAGAGAGAGAAAGAAAGGGACAATCAGAAAAGTACCAATACAGTCAATATATAAGAATATAGAGAATTTAAAGTACGTACGCATGAAAATGAATGAGCATGTGATTTGCAATAGTAAAAACATCATGGGCTCAGCCCAATCCAATCCTACCAGCACACAATCTTTTCAACAAAGTAAACACAAATCTAAAATGCATGAAGCAGTGTTATAATGCACATGTGATGCAATGCATGATGTTTTAGATCAAATATACAAAACCCATCCCAAAATTTTGCAAAGACCTCTTTGATTTTGAAAATTCCCAAAATTTTCAACAAACCCCAAAAGTTAGGTCACAAAAGATGAAATGCATGAAGAAATGAATGAGAATGAGTCTTACTAGAGAAAAGAATTAATCTTGAGATCGAAGAACACTTGGGAAAGAGGTTTGGAGTAAGTGAGAGAGGTTTGTGAGGTGAAAAGACATGAAGCAGTCGAGAGAGATCGAGGAAATGAGATTTGAAATTGTGCGGACCCTATATACTAAATCTCTTAAATCTCGACCGATTGAGAGGTGTCGAGGTTCATAAATGTTGACAGATGCATCTATCGGGCAATTATCTAGAGGTGTCCGTAGCAAAAAGAGGCTCGTTGGATCGAGGAGCTATCGAGGAGACAAACACTTTCTCGATGGATCGAGGAGCTATCGAGATTGCGATAAAAAGAAGCTGAAGAGCTCGATAGATAGCCTAGCTGCGATAGGTGTCGAGGAGCTATCGAGATTGCTCAAAAACAGTTTTTCAAGAAGAGAAAAATACAGACATGAATGCAATCAAACATGTAACTCAATCAAGGATCCAAACAACATTTTAATCTCTTAAAAACATCTCTCAACAAGAAAAATGTTAAACACATAGATTCCAAAACACACACACACACACACTAAACAAGTCTAACCAATTTTATATTTTAAAAATAAGTTAAGACAGTTTAGTGAGCATACATTAACATAAGTATTCCTTGTGATGGTTAAATCACATTGTACCTGCACATGTATCAAAAGTAGCAAAGAATATTGCGTGTTATGTGTGAAAAACATTGCAAGATTGCATAAGTGTCTACATGTTATGACAATTTGAGATATAAGAAAATCATTTTAACTCACACACAATCATAATTGTTTGATGGGGACTATCACCTTTGAGGTACATCTTATAACTCCCACATCTCCTAGAATATACGCTTGCAATCATATATAAAGCATTTTGATTCTTTTTGTTTTTTATTTTTCTTTGAATATTTTTCTTTTAAGCAAATCATGAATGGGCAGATAAGAGAGAGAAAAGAAATACCTAATTACATTAAGCTTTTGACATTGCACTTTTGCTATGCCGAAGTATACATATGTCATTTCATGATTGGCGAACAACAGTGGTGAGATGGTTATTTATACTTTTCTCTTAGGATTTTTTAGTCCTTCTCATCAAAAAGATTGATATGAGTGTTAAGTACAAGAGATTACTTAATCTTACTCATCACAAACACAAGCCACAAAAGCTCACTTGCTTAGTTGTGCATGGAGATGCTTATCTAAGCTACAAAAGATACAAAGTTTAGAAAACTTTGTTTCAATGGCCATCTAAGGTACACAAGTACCAATGTACACAAACACACACTGTTTTTGTATTTTTTTTTTTTCTGATTTTTCAATTTTTTTATAAAATTTTTATATGAAAAAAAAAAATCAAAATTGAAAAGAAAAACAAACAAAAACAAGTTAAGTAAAGAAATGCATAAAACTAGACTGACTCAAAATAATAAAGCAAAATACACAAGTAATGCAAAACAAAAACTGGAGGGGGAGAGAGAGAATAGGTGTTAGAATTACTTGGAGCCCTTTTTCTTCCACACCTTGGAAGAACTTTTCCGTTTAGTAAATCCTTGATCAGAGGTGAGGGGGAAGAGTTAAAACCGTTCAAGTTCGAAAGGAACATGAACGCTTTGAGAAGATCTCCAAGAGGAGCAAAGGAGGATGGAAACTGATTCTAGTCTCTCGACGCGATCATGTTGTTGCTGTTTTGAGTGGCTAACCACTTGTAGCAATTAGGTCGAGTATGTCCAGCTGTGCCACAGTGATAACAGAAATGCTACTTTTTCTACTTAGCCTTTTAAGAGTTTCCCTTCTTAGCCCTTGGGTTTTTAATCTCTTTCTTATCAAGTTTAGGGGGTGTTCCTAAGATAGATTTACCCTTGTCTATGTTCTCACTAGCTAATTCATTTTTAACATCATTGTTCTCAGTTTCAATATTATTAGCAGCAGGAACAAAAATAGTATAACTAGTAGAAGCAATACTAGAAGGAAAGAAATCATACCCTAAACTGGTTTGATCGAAAGTCGATTTCTGAAGATTGAGCATCTCATCGAGCTTAGCGCTTGAAGTCTTTTCTAGTTGAGCTCTGACTTGGAACAATTCTGCCTCAAGCTTCTTGGTCTTTTCAGCCAAGAAATTGTTCTTAAATCTCAGTGCTTCAATAGTTTGATTGACTTCATCAAACTTTGTAGAGATTTCTTCTAGCTCAAGCTCCACATCACTAAGCTTCTTGGTGGCTAACCTATACAACTTCTCATGCTTTTCGGAAACCTTGTATAGCTTTGTATAGGTCGTGTGGATGGCATCTTGTTCATCTATCTTCTCAAACTTAGACTCCACCAATTCCTCCTTGATAGGCCACAAACTGAATGACCCATTGTGATAGAAATTAATTAATTAATTAGCCAAGTTATTAATTAATCAATTTATCATGCAAACGCATGGTAGCACAAACAAATCACCAATAAACTAATTATGCAGCGAAAAATAAATAACACGGTAATTTGTTTACGAATGGGGAAAACCTAACGGCAAAAACCCTACTGGGTGATTTTCAGGTCACCACTCCCGAAACTCCACTATTATCACAACAAGCGGTTACAAGTAAAGAAATCTAAGTACCTTACCAACCTACAGTTGAACCCTTACCCCAATACCCAATTGGACTTGTTCTGTAGTGACAGTTCCCTTTTCAGATGCACGACTCCCAGTACTTGACTAACCAATTGCGCGGATCCTAGTACGTGACTTCAATCACCAACTAAGAAAGTTGTTGGTTGCAAAGTTCTTTAGTTCATCCAAACGATGAAGATCAAGAAGATGCTTGGTCACAAAACCCTACGGTGCACATACACAGCAACTTCTTCAAGAGAAAGAGATGAACTAGGGCAAGAACTTCGTCTTCGGTCACAATTTGCTTGAATAGAGTTTTCTCAAACCTTGTGCAACTTGTAAACACTTTGATGGCCCTTAAACTGATCCTTTTATATGTCTAGGTTTAGGAGAAAAGAAGGCCCAAAGACATATTCTCGGATCCGAAGAAAATTAGATTGAAATTCTGAAAATCTTAAAACTCGACAGATAGCAGGTGTCGAGCAGTTGTCGAGAAGGTGTCGAGCACACTGAATGAAGAACAGATTCCTTAAGCTCGATAGATGCAGCTGTCGACCAGCTGTCGAGCTTTAATGATTTTGCATTCTGAACTTGTTTTCTTGAACAGACTTGAAAGTTTCAATACTTGATCTTGAAACAAGGTTTCTTGAAGTATTTAAAACATCCTAAATCTACCCAAATACAAGTAAAATGCGTTTTATCAAAGGATAAGCCAATTACATAAAATCATGACATATGTTCTTACAAGTGAAACACATATGTCCTAACACTCCTCTTCATCCACATCTTCAACAATCCCTTCAGTAGGATTTATGATGGTAGTGAAGGCATTCAGGATTCCATCATCCTCATTATCAGAATATCCTCAGGCTTAGTGTCACTCAATGTAGTAGCAAATGCCTTGCTCTTCCAAATAGTTTTGAGATATGTAAGACACTCTTGTTTCATGTGACTGAAGCCCTGACACCCAAAGCACTTTGGTCCTGAAGGTACGGTGTACTGACCGCCATCCCTAGCATCCTTCTTCCCTTTGTCTTGACTCTTGAATTGCGAAGAACTGGATTGCTTTCGGTCCTTGTCAAATCCTTTCGCGTTGGCATTCTTCATAAATTTCTTGAACTGCCTTGTGATATAGGATTTCATTTTAGAATCTTCATCGTCTGAAGACTTATCAGTATCACTACTTTTGGCCTTCAATGCCATGTTCTTACTCTTGCTTGATTTCTCGATCCTTGTCAAACCCAACTCATAGGTTTGCAGATTTCCAATCAACTCTGTCAAAGGAATTTTGTCAATATCCTTTAATTCCTCAATCGTTGCGATCTTGGCATGGAATCTCTCGAGTAGAGATCTGAGCACATTTTTCACAATCTTGGGTTCAGGAATGGTTTCCTCAAGATTAAATGCAGAGTTTACTATGTCCTTGAGCTTGGCATAAAACTCATCAAATGACTCATCCTCCTCCAACTTTATCTCTTCAAAGCTTGTAGTGAGTCTTTGAAACTTTGAATCTTTGACAACCTTGGTTCCTTCATAGGTTGTCTGGAGAATGGTCCATGCTTCCTTAGCAGTTTCAGTAGATGATATTTTCTTGAATTCCTCATTTGTGACTGCACTGAATAGAGCATTCATTGATTGCTGTTGAAGTTTGCCACCTTGATCTTAGCATCATCCCAATCGGCCAGTGCTTCCGTAGGCTTGGTCTAGCCTATCTCCATAGCTTGCTACACTTTCTCATTTAAAGATTGCAAGAAAGCTCTCATGCGTACTTTCCAGTATGCATAGTTAGTGTCATTAAATAAAGAAGTTATAATAAGAGAATGTCCTCCATCCATGACAAACAGGGGTCAATGGATCACATAGCAAAGATTAACCCTAATCAGAGTGTGCCTGCTCTAATACCACTTGATAGGCCAAGAATGTATTGACCCTTTATGATAAATTAATTGATTAATTAGCCAAGTTTATTAATTAATCAAATTAACATGCAATGTACGTGGCAGCACAAACAAATCACCAATTAACTAAAGTATGCAGCAGAAAATAAATTGACACGGTGATTTGTTTACGAATAGGAAAAACTTACATGGCAAAAACCCCCTTTGGGTGATTTTAAGGTCACCACTCTTGAGAATCCACTATTATTACAACAAGCGGTTACAAGTAAATGAATCCTAGTACCTTATACCAACCTACAATTGAACGCTTACCCTAATACCTAATTGGAATTGCTTTGTAGTGACAATCTCTTCTTTTCAATGCACGGCTCCCAATACGTGACTAACCAATTGTACGGATCCTAGTACGCGACTTGATCACCAACTTGAGAAGGACGTTGGTTGCAAAGTTCTCCAATTTATCACACGATGAAGATCATGAAGTTTCTTGGTCACAGAACCCTACGGTGTATAAACACAGCAACTTCTTCAAGAGAAAGAAGAACTAGGGCAAACTAGATTTCCGGTCACACCTTTCTTCACACTTGTGGAATTGTGCTCTTGTGCAACTCTGCGTAACCTTTTATGTCCTTTAAAATAATCGTTATATATGTTTAGGGTTGTGAGAAAGGAAAGCCCAAACATACATCCATGGATTGGATGAAAACTAGCTTGAAAAACAAAATTTCATAAACCTCGATAGATAGCCATCTATCGAGCTAGCTGTCGAGCCACAGGCTTCAGCAGCTTTTAAACCTCGATAGATGCTAGCTGTTGAGCTTTAAAATCCTGCACTTTCTTACTTGATTCTTGGACAGACTTGCATGGCTTTAACACTTGAACTTGAAACCTTATTTCTTGAAGTATTAAACTCATCCTAAATCTACCAAATTACAAGTAGAGTGAGTTTTGTCAAAAGATTAGCTAATTACATAAAATGTTGACATATGTTCCTAACATCAAATCACATATATACTAACATTAACCATTCTTTAATGATTTAATGGTCTAGATTTTGCCATGTTACCATTCAACTAACAATAATCTTAATTGTTTTATTTGTAATATTATTTTATTATTTTAAGAGTATTATTAGTGGAATGCTGACATAGTAGAATCTAAACTCTTAAATCATAAAAGAGTTGTTATGATTTAAAGAAATCTATTGGTAGAGTACCTTAGGAAATCTAGAGGATCTAAATCTCGATAAATTACATTGTTTGGTAATGCTGCAACACCATTTAAAATCCACTCATTATAAATAACAAAAAAATAACTGGTTAAAATTAAAGAGTACACATAAATAGAAATAGAGAGGTGATCAAATCAAGAGAGAGGCTATAAAGACACGGAAAAAGAAACAGGAAGAGAGAGAGGCAATGAAGACACGGTGAAAGAAACAGAAAAAGAGAGAGGCAATCCTGCCTCTGCCAGTCCCCTCACCATACTCCGATCACCAGAATTGCAGACACACAGTCTCTTTCGTTCTGATTCTCCTTTTCCTTTGACAAATTCAGCCGTTCTCTTTGTATTTCTTAAAATCAAAAACCCTAACCATTGAGTTCTCTTTCCATCAGCCCAGCCTCCACCTATATACCGCCAGGAAAAACCCACTTAAAACATCAAGCGGTTGGAAGTAAAGCCTCAATCACAACCAACCCGATTAAAAGAAAAGAAAAAATCAAAAACTTCCATTGCCCATGTATCCATAGTTTGCAATTAGAGAACATCTTTTAATTTCTTTACCGGTTAGTTTTCTCTTTACATTTCAGTTTGTGCATTAATTATGATTAGTTTTTTATAATTTGGCTGGATTCTTTTTTTATTTAACTTTCTGTGTTATATTTTTGATTAAGGTATTTGAGTTAGATTTGGTTTTATTTTGGGTATTTGGTTAAATTGATGTGTGGGTATCTATTTATGTTGTCCTGTTAAAAATAGAGCAATAGATTATTCTACAAAAAAAAAAAAAAAAAGAATATAAGCCACACGAATAGGGTATGTTAGGTTCTAAGAAATTAGGAACTAATGTATTAGAACTTCAATTTGTATTATGTTGGCAAACCATGATCAAAACATAGAGTCTAGGTTTAGGCTTGCTCAAAGTATGTTGATTTGTGAAATTGGAATCGAGTGATTGCAGAATTTATTGGACTAAATTTGCAAGGGTCGATTGATCGAAAATTAGACTCGATCGATCGAACCACGTGTAGATTTATTTTTCTGCAGAGTTCCAGTTCAGCCCAAACTCTACTTAAACGTATTAGGGTTCAAGTAAAACTCTCCTATATATAAGGGAAACCCTAGAACGTTTTTTGGAGTTGTTTTTAGAGAGATTAGAGTGCCTCTTGTGCTTCTTTTTATTTTTAGGGTTTTGTACCCAAAGGCTCTCTAAAGGTTACTCATATTGCGGTTTGTGTAAATCTCTTGTGAGATCTAGAGGAGCTTTCCTTTACACAAACTTAGGGTTTTCAAGGAGGAGATATTTTCTACACCTTGATGATCAAAACAGTTGCTGCCATTAAAGCTTAAAGAATACACAAGCGGGGGTGCTTGTAGCTGGTGGGAATCCAAGAAAGGAGTCCGTGGATTCGGAGTTTGCATGTGGTCGTGTCAGTAAATTCTATTGGTTGGTAGCATTAGGAAGTCAAGCGGGGGTGCTTGTAAGTCCTTTTGTATGAATTTCGATTCTTTCAAGATAGTGGATTCAAGTTTACCTTGAGGATAGCTAGGTCAAATCCTCCCCAGGTTTTTACCGGTTTGGTTTCCTGGGTGATCATATCTTGCGTTATTTATTTTCCGTTACTTTGCATGATTTGATCTTTATTATTGTGATAACCTAGAGTTGTTTAATTGGACTAAGTAATAACTTGGCTAATTACCTAGGTTTAATCAATTGTTTAAGGGGTCTAAAAACTGACAAGTGGTATCAGAGTAGGTTGCTCTTTTGTTTTAGATCTTTTGATCTAAGAGCTGATCCTTGACCCTTGTTGTCATGGATAATTTGAATTGTATTTCTGATCATGTTTCTGCTCATGCTTCTGTTGATTTTATTGATGCCTGTGAAACTCTTCGTAAGGAATCATTGAAATCTATGAAAATTGCTAAGAAATTCAAGGAAGAGTTAAAATTGGCTAATCTTGAAAAAGAGGAATTGGTTGTTAGATTAGATGAATCTATTAAAAAGAATGAATTTTTGAGAGATCAAATTTCCTCTCAAGATGAGAAGATGAAAAGCTTGGAACAAGAGTTAGTTGAATCTAAAGCTAAAATTGAAAATTTGACTTGTACCAAGCCTGCTGTTGATAACAGAAGTGTTTCTGCTTCTCTTAAGCTTAAAACTGAGAAAATTTATATCCCTCATTTCAAGAGGAATAATAAAGAAAAAGCTTATTTTGCTAGGTTAGACAAAGGTAAAAGTTCTGATGTAGACGCTGAAATTTTTAAACCTAAGTCTAAACCTACTGTTAGAGAGCATAATAAATCTATTTTTGTGCCTACTTGTCACCTTTGTGGTGTTGTTGGTCATATTAGACCAAATTGTTCTTTGTTGAGGCAAAAACCAAAATCTGAGACTAGATTTGTTGTTAGGAATACTAATGTTTCTAAATTTGTTCCTGTTTGTCACTTTTGTGGTGTCTCCGGTCACATTCGTCCTAATTGTCATAAACTGAAATTTAAGCATTCTGTGTTTCAATCTAGGATATGTGATGATATTTCTCCTGCCATAAGTCCATATAAATTGTTTCATATTATTTTGAAAAATTTAAGCTTGTTGGCTTGTGAAAGGAATTTGCAGGATTTTAGTCTTTCTCAGAAGATTGGTGTAATCCCTCATATACACTCTACTTCACATGGATTTTCACCTACAAAGCCGAAGACTCGTGCTATATGGGTGAGAAATGATTCTCCAAGGTGAGTGTTGTTAACTTGTCCCTGATTTAATTCTTTCAATTGTTTATGGACATGTTTTGTTTTTGTTTTTGGTTGTTTTTTTTTTTAGATTGGTTTTTTATTAAAAAAAAAAATCCAAAAACATTGAAAATTTTCAAAAAGACAAAAATATTTTATTTTGTGTCTTGTTTTATTTGTTTTGAGGATTACATGAATTATGATATCTCTCTTGATTTAGAACATGCTTGACATTGTGGAGAAACTTGAAAGCTGTTTTTGATTTTATGTGAGTATGTACTAGTTTGTACATGTACTCAAGGGTTAATTAAGAAATTGATATTTCTTGTTTGTATACCCTCTATAGCTTAGTTAAGTACTGTCGTGCATTGCATTTGCATTGTTCATTTAGCATAATGTGTGCTTTTTGTTTTTGGTCATATAGTTTTAAAACCAAAAAGATTTTTGTGTTTTGTATTTTACATCTTGGATTTATAATCAAGGATTGGCCATATTATCTTTACATAACAAGTTTATGTACCTTGTTTAGCTTTGATGAGCTTATTTATTGCACTTGACTAGTTGAAACTTTGTAGTGCATGTTGTGTGGGAAAGTTGTTTATGGTTTTGATCACTTTGTCTTGATCTTGAAGTCACATGTTTTTTGACTGTCGGACTTGAACCTTTTGAGAAAGGCATAAATAACCATCTCACCACTGTTCACTAGCCAATCATGAACACCTTAGTGCATATCATAAGATTTTGTGCTTGAGAAAGTGTAGCACATGTACAAAAAGAACATAAGGTGAAGCCTCGGTTTAAATTTCTTAATACTTAAAATTGGTGTGTACTATTAGGCTTGATGCCAAACTCAGATGACTTAAAATTGGTATGTATATTATGAGGCATAAATACAAGAAACTTACATGATTGCAAGTTTATGATCTAGGAGATGTGAGAGTTATATGATGTAACTCTTTAGGTGATAGTCTCTTTTAAATTCTATGTGATGAATTTTGTAGACTTTGTGATTGATTGCTATTCACATATCACCTCACATGTATCTCAAGCTTTTGCTAGTTGCACACACTACACAAGTTATTCTTTGTTAAACTCGGTACATTATATTGTGTGTGATCTTGTTGTGACCATCCAAGATTAAAAGTTCCTGGATTTTGATGCAAAATGTCTTTAATATTTGAGTTTTGGAGTCAAATTGGTTGAAAAATTTGTTTTTGGAAAATCTGGGTTGAATTCAAGTGTTTTTGAAAAACTATTAATCTCGTACTCATGCATTTCATTCATGAAATATTGTGCTTTGAGGAGTTTCTGCATCAAATTACTCTGTTTTTTCAAAAATTTGATTTTTCCATGCATCATGTATGTTTAGGATTCACATGTATTGCATTGTTTTTGTATCCATCTTGCAGTTTTGCAGTCATATCTTTCATTATTTTCACACATAACATGCATACACTTTACTACATTGGGTACTCAACTTGATAAAAAATTGATTGATTAATTTTTGAGCAATGTACTTTCTAGTATATGCCTTTTTTATGTGTGAACTATAGAAAATATTTTTCTTAAGAGATATGATCGATAATCAATGTGCAAATATTTTCTCTACTCATGCAACTGTTTATGGGTCGCATAGTGCCATGTTTGCATTTTATTGAAAGAGAGAATATTTTTTCTTCATGTGTATCCTCAACTTAGTTTTTTTTTTAAAACTTAGTTTGTGTCTTTTTCTTTATCCCCAACCCCTTTATTTTTCCCCAAAACTATTTTTCCCAAAACTTGTTTTTTTTTTCCTATTTTTATAGGGGGAGAAATTTTTTTTAACCTTTGTGGTTCATAGGGGGAGTTGTCTCTATTTCCTATAGAGTTGAATTGTTTTGTATTCCCTTCTTTCTCTATTTTCTCTTACTCTGTTGCGTATGTTTTCTGTCAACTCTTTGTTTGAGTAGTCTTTGTCAATGCGTGACAAAAAGGGGGAGAGATTTAGATGAAATGTGTGGAAAATACAAGAATGTTCTGTTTAGGGGGAGTTAACATTGAGTTAACATTGTTTTTGATGTATCTAACTTAGGGGGAGAGTTAGATTGCATATTTGTTGATTTACTGTTTTTGTTTTTCTGTCACACATGCGTTTATGCGTTTGTTAAGTGTTTCAGGAAATATACAGGTTGATTTAATCATGCTGCTATCTACACTTGCAACTAATAGATAGTAGTTAAGTTGAATTATTTTTGGGCTATATGTAACTTTGAGCATTTCATGTTTGTGATGTGTTTTGTCACAAATTGCCAAAGGGGGAGATTGTTAGGTTCTAAGAAATTAAGAACTAATGTATTAGAACTTCAATTTGTATTATGTTGGCAAACCATGATCAAAACATAGAGTCTAGGTTTAGGCTTGCTCAAAGTATGTTGATTTGTGAAATTGGAATCGAGTGATTGCAGAATTTATTGGACTAAATCTGCAAGTCTCGATCGATCAAAAATTAGACTCGATTGATCGAACCATGTGCAGATTTATTTTTTTGCAGAGTTCTAGTTCAGCCCAAACTTTACTTAAACGTATTAGGGTTCAAGTAAAAGTCTCCTATATATAAGGGAAACCCTAGAACGTTTTTTGGAGTTGTTTTTAGAGAGATTAGAGTGCCTCTTATGCCTCTTTTTATTTTTAGGGTTTTGTACCCAAAGGCTCTCTAAAGGTTACTCATATTGCGGTTTGTGTAAATCTCTTGTGAGATCTAGAAGAGCTTTCCTTTACACAAACTTAGGGTTTTCAAGGAGGAGATATTTTCTACACCTTGATGATCAAAACAGTTGCTGCCATTAAAGCTTAAAGAATACACAAGCGGGGGTGCTTGTAGCTGGTAGGAATCCAAGAAAGAAGGAGTCCGTGGATTCGGAGCTTGCACGTGGTCGTGTCAGTAAGTTGTACTGGTTGGTAGCATTAGGAAGTCAAGCGGGGGTGCTTGTAAGTCCTTTTGTATGAACTTCGATTCTTTCAAGATAGTGGATTGAAGTTTACCTTGAGGATAGTTAGGTCAAATCCTCCTCAGGTTTTTACCGGTTTGATTTCCTGGGTGATCATATCTTGCGTTATTTATTTTCCACTGCTTTGCATGATTTATTAACGTGGATCTCTTTGAGGGATGCTGTTATGATCTAGGTTTTTCAATTAGGAGTAGTTTTGTTTAATTAGTTTAAATAGATGGGTTAGATTTGGGTTTGAGAGATTTTGGTTAGAAGTTGTTTTGTTTAGGGTATCTAACTTGGCTTAAATGGGTTTTAAGTATCTAGAATCGATTTTGCCCATTTGGGTCACTTTTATTTTGAATTTGCTTTCCCATTCAAATTAAGATGAAGATTTGTTCTATCACTCAAAACACAATTCTTTAATAATCAAAACCACACCAAAGTTATATTTTATAATTTTATTTTTTTGGGTTTGTTGTTTCTGAATGGTCACTTTATAAAAACCAGGGTGAATTTGCGAAGAAATTTTATATTGGATGCCTCCTCTGCTTGATCACTTTAGAAGTGTAAGATGTTTAATTGTCTCTATCCAACTTCACTACTGACTCTTTTGTTTTTTATTTTTTATTTTTATAGTAGTTATTTTCAAATTTGACATTTGGTATCTTTTCTTTTCATTCATGATTCCTTAATGTGATATCTTATAATTAGAACTGTTTTTGGCTTTAACACAGGAGAAAGTTTTAAGATTCAAATAATAGAAAAATTGCCAAATCATTTTTCTCAAACTTTTTTAGAATACTTCAATTTCATATTAATTTGATAAGATTTTTGAATGTTCTTATTGCCTATATCTTAGCTTATGTATTATGTCTTTATATTAACTAATGAAATGTTTCAACAATACATGTTATGGATCATGTTATAGTGACTTGGATATCCCTGCAATATATATATATATATATATATATTTATATATATTTGTATGTTCTATTAGTGCTCTCAATCATGTTATGATATTAGAATTGTAATTAGATTGGTCCATGAAAGAATCATCCTTCAATTGTGTTCTTTGTGGACATCATTATAAAAAAATACATGTATCATTTGTGTATGGTATGTTAATGCTCTCAATTATGTTATGAAACTAGAATCATAGCAGATTGCAATATAGAAAACCATAATTTCACTTAGAAAGCATTAAAAATTGCTATACACTCTAAACTTTCAGATTTTACAAAATAATGTTGCAGAGGAGATGTGTTAGAGCAGTAGATCGTAGTGATTATTGAAAGGATGGAGGGAAGGTGTAAAAAAAAAAAAAAAATCAATTGGTGATTTGTTTACTATTGATTACCATTGTGTCTTATGTATGTGTTAAGAAATATTAGATTGAAGATCAAGTTATTCACTTATTTATACACAGTTATAATTAAAAAAGAAGAAGAAGAAGTTATATGCAGTTTTGCACACGACTTTTATTTCCTTGACTTTGGTCTATGGTACTATAAACCTTAGTAACTTTTCCACTATATTTTTGTTTCTTTTGTTTAAGTTTGTATGAGAAGGTGCTTTTTTGAAATTAAATTTGAATTATATATATATATATATATATATATATATATATTAATTCCAATTACTTGGGACTTGCTCTCTGCAATATTCAATTCTGTTTGACCTTTTTATTTCTTTAGCAAATGTAAATGTTTATGTTTTTATTCATTTTCTTTTCAATGCTAGGCTTCTTAATTCAGTGCATCTGTAATTAATAATCCTAAAAATTAATATTAGTGACTGTGTACAATTTAGTATGGAAGAAGATGGCAACTCATTTTAGATGATTGATTACAGAAATCAAGCCTGCGTACATCTTACGCCTATTTCCTTTGTTATATGTGAATAAATTGAGTCTTGCACGAATTAGGATATGTATCATAGATGTGTATATATTGTGCATTCTTAAACTGAGATGTATGTTGATTTTTTTTCCCTATCTTTAGGAAAAGTTATTTAGATCTAATTATAAGTTGTTGGCTTACTTTTTTTTTTGGGGGGGGGGGTGTGTGTGTGTGTGGTGGTGATGGTATGTTTCTCTACTCTACTTTTAAGTTCTAACCATGTTGCAAGTTATATGCTCAACTTTGAACTTGGATTTTGACCTAATGTAGTTTGCAATTAGCATGCTTTTCTTTTAGGGTTTGTATTATTCTTGCACTACATAGATGCCTTTGATGCCAGTAAGCTATTACTGTGGGAGAAACATTTTAAGAATAACATCAACATTTTAGTCGAGGATCCATGTGGTATGAGTGAACTAGGCTTTAGTTACATGGTGATGGATGGCATTATCCTTGGGTTCTATAAAATTTTCATATCCATGCGGGCAAGGTGATATTTCATTTTTTTGTTATGGAATTCGGTGCTGCTTGAGAATTGATTAGCTATGATCAAATCCAATTCAGCTTCGCTACAACATCAAGTATTTGTAATCTATAACAACTTTGGTTCTGATTCCAAGTTCATTTCCTTTTTTTGATGCCATCAAGTTTATTCCCTTTAATTCTTACACTGTGTCATTTAGTTTGGTAGGAATTCCTTAAAAAATAAAAAATAATAATAATATAGCACATGTTTGCATTTGATTAGACTAAGGAAAGGTTTAAGCAGGTGCTGCTTTTTCTTTTTATGTTGGTATTCTTTTATAAATATAGCACATCTCTGCATTTGATTATTTTGTGCTTTTTTATCAAAAGGAAGTTATTGTAGATTTAGATGGTGATTGATATATATATATATATATATATCATATATCATATATCATATCTAATCTAATATCTAATACTATATATAAAATTAGAAACTTTTCCCTACATTAAGGTTGTGTTACCACATAGGAAAAAAAAAAATACTTATCTAACTTTTAGCCATATTTACGATTAAAAAGTGAAACATTGTACTGTTTCATTAGTTGTACCATTTGAAGGTTAAATTTTTGTCAAATGTTAAATAAAAACTCAAACAAAGAGATGAATCAGTTGGGCAGAGAGTATTTGGGTATTTTGGTCAGATTGATTTTAAATCTTTGATTTCTATTTCTAGGTTAGATTTTGTTTTGATAAAGGTATTGGTTAGAATCTGCATTCTTTAGGTATTTGTGTCACATTTGGTTTGCTTTTGTTTAGAGTACTTGGGTTAATTGGTTTTGGGTATTTGTCAATGATGTTTTTAAAATAGATAAAAACAAACACAATCATGCCTTTCTTTTCCTTTTTCTTAAGAGATGGGAATGGTGACAATCTTAAGTTTGGAAGATTGTATATTTTTTTCCACAGTGATAGTTACCAATTCCTATAGATAACCAAAACTCCAAAAGGCCCATTAAATATTCTTTGGGTTTAAATTTAATGGTAGAGTGAATTATGTCCATGGAAATAATAGTGATTTTAATGATTCTATGTGCGTGTGTGTGTATATGTATATATTTTATCCTTACCTGTGTTTGTTTAATCCATATAATCATTGTTAAAATTAGAGATATGCACATGTCTTGATTACTGTCTTAATTTGTAGCTGATATTTCTGTTATAATTGTTAAAATTATGCTTTGAACTTGATTTGATGTACTTTGCTAAGTTTGATGTTGAAATAAGCTTTATTCTGAATTAATATATTAGGGGTATATAGAAACAGGCATATAAGAATATTTGGGTTCAGGCTTACTGCTTATTGCCTTCATATAACAGTATCATGAAATAATGTTTGTAGATATTGATTTAAAGGTGATTGCTTTTGCTTTCTCTTGAAATTTTTTTTAGTGCATTGGGAGATATCTTGAACCTACTCATTCATTTCTTATTTAGTTTCTTACTTTTTTTCTCAATGGATTTTCTTGCCTCTTTTTATTTTATTTTATTTTTATTTTTTAACTTCATCAATTGATGTATTATGTGATTATACCATTTAGTTGAGTTATGATGCTAGCAATTTGCTGCTATGGAACTCATTTGACCAAAGCAAATAAAATTTGAGCTGACAACAATTTTTTCTTTTCATGTTTCCTTTTTTAGGTGTATCTCTTGAACCTATTTGATTGCATATTAATTGGAAATGTTCATAGTTCGTATAATATTGCATTCATAAATCTAATATATCAAATGAGGCTTTAGAAAATTGGAGTCATCATTGTAATGGATGGGCAAATTCATGAAATATGCCCACTTTAATTTTTTTATTTTTATTTTTTTTATGTAAGTTTTATTTATTTATTTAGTTATTTATTTATTTTTATGTAAGTTGTGTAAGCTTTTTGTTGTAAAATTGGTAATACCTTTAGCATTTTCCATATGTTCTTATGTTTCAATGCTTTGATTGGGGAGTTTTGTTGTGTGCTAATATTTTGCATGGGAAATCATAGGTGAGACATCATCAATATTTCGAAGCAGAGTAGAAATGATTATACATGGGGGAATATTACTATAAAACTGGTAGAAGCATATGGTAGGGTAAAGATGTGCTTAATAGGTCGGGTTTGAGGATAACAATTTTTTTTTTTTCAAATTTTGCTGGAAGGGTAAAGATTGTTGAGAATTTGTGCCATTTTAAGAATAAATGGCAAATATAGTAGGCAAGATCACCATTGAGCAATTGTAGGTAATGAGAGTTTTAGTAGGGATGGCATTAACAGAATAAGATCATTGGTCCCTTCGTAAGTGTTTGTTTCCTATTAATTTGTTTCTTCTCTTCTACTTATTTCATACTTCAATAACTATGTTCTCTCGAACCCATAACCTTTAAAAAAACTTTGAACCAATTAGTTAGAACTTATGAGATTTCGATTAACATTTTCTCTAGATCATGTGTTAATGCTATGTTATGACTATCTTTTAGAAGAACACCTGCACATTAACATCATTATCTGAACAACTAACCATCCACCCCCTTCTCTATTTTACCATCACATTAAGTATAATATATTAAGTTGATTTTTTTATAATTCTTAAAATGATCCTGCGCATTGTGTGGGTTAAACATTAGTTGAGATAATTTCTAAAACACCAAATGCATGGGTAAATTATAAGTAATAATGATCTAGAAATAAAATTTTTGGAAAGAGAAGCTGTAAACCTGAGATACAAGGAGTGAGAACGCCGTCCCCAATCAACATGGAAGTTCCAAGCATTGTGGCGAACAGTAAGATTTGCTTGGCAAAGTTGCTGTTCTCTAACGCAGACTTGAGCCACGATGCCATCTGTACACGACGATTTGGCAATTCAAGCTCGTAGTTTGACACTTCAAAGTCCTCAGCCTGTTGATTTGGGATAAAACCCACTTTGGCATACCGGCGCGGCATAAGAGAGAGTATAAGGCAAATGTCCCTCCTGAAATTTATTTTCATTATGTAGTATAAAATAAGGGTTATTATGTCTATGAAAATTCGGAAGTGAAAAGTAGTACACAGCCAGATTACTATAGCCTTAATTGAAGACTAGTCTTGATTCTTCAACACAAATAAATATCATGCATGTGATGCAATTTTGATCCATTATTATGTTAATTTACCGATTGTCTTAAAAGTTTAAACTATTAAAATATGGTAAATTTAATCATTTAACCACACAATTTTAACATTTTTTCCTCACATGTGGACTAAAATTACATTTGTAATAGGTAAAGCTCAACACATGGGATTTTAAATGAGAGGTAAAGTGGAGAAGAAAGAGATCAAATTCATGACCTCCTACTCTGATACTATGTTAAATTACCAATTTTTTCCAAAGTTTAAGTAATTAGGATAAGACAAATTTAATCATTTAACAACTTACTTTTAACATATTAGACATTCAATTGATTAAAAGGTCCAGTTAATGTCTGCTTTTAGGGCATACATTAATCATCAATTTTAAGAAATTTTTTATAGAAAATTGAAAAAACTGTTAAAAAAAAAAATCAATTACTTAGAGCATATGTTAGTAAAACCCTTAATTAAAAGTCAACTTTAAACTTTTTCAAACATGATTTAAAAAATGGAGTTTTTGTCAAACATTCTTAAAGTTCAAACCTAAAAATTTTGAGAAAAGGTTTTAACAGAAGAAATTTTATGCTAACAATAAAAATATATTACCAGAAAACAAAATTTGGTACAATGATTTACTTTTTTTCTTGCATGGCCTTTACTTAAACCACCCAAATTTTTAATTGTAACATGAAGAGAAATTTTTTTGTAGTAGGATATCTTACCTTCGCCATTATCATTGGCCTCAAACAATCAACACGTACTGGATGAGAGTAATTAAGGTGATGTTATAGAAGATCAAAGAAAGTACTCCTAGGATATCGTCGTTGTGCGAGATACCATTGGGGAAGATGCTGGAATACACGTATAGTGATGTACCAACATCCCCGTACACCACTCCAATACTTTGAAATGCTAGACGCAATATTACTGACCATCCCACAGCCTAAACAAAGAAAGTTATTCCAAAAGATGTAAATTTTGAGTCAAATGCCAATCAAAACATGTCTACCTACTTGTGCCATGCAAGAAAAATTGATAATTATGAATATTTATATTAGTATTTAGTAATGATGGAAAAATAATTGATGTGTGATGTGGGACATGGAAATTAACCTTGGAGTGATGGCCATGATGAGGACCAGGAAAGCTGCGGGACTTGATGTCCGGAGAGTCGTCTCTGCGTAACTTTGCTCTTGAAAGATTCTTCTCTTTGATCTCTTGAGAAACTTCCTCTGTTTCGTTAGTAATGGCTTCTTGTAGTACTACATCATCAGCCATGTTTTGAATAACTGCAGAAATTACGGATGCAAAAGAGAGGGAGAGAGAGAGAGGTAACGGTACTTATTGAAAGTCGAGGGCACAGTGGCATATTTATAAGCAATACTCGCAATTTAAAAACCCACAAGTTTTTTTTAAGAGGGTGCAACTTTAAAGGCCAAGGTAATGTCTCATCATTTTTTATTTTAAATATAATCAATAAGTTTGCTGCCTACTGTTATATTCGCTGGGAAAGGGCCGGGGTGGGATCCAAATCAAGATATCTAGAAAGAGATGATATGATTATTTTACATATATATCTTTCAATTATTAGATTTGATTGGGGTGATGTGATATTATTTGATGTTATATATTTTTTCGATTAAAAAAAAAGAATGTTTTTGAGAATATATGGTGTTAAAATATTGTGAATTCCAGTTAACTCAACTGTTAAAATATAATCAATAAATTTGCTTCCTACTGTTATATTCGCTAAGAAAGGGCTGGGGTGGGATCCAAATCGCGGTATCTAGAAAGAGATGATATGATTATTTTACATATATATATATATATATATATATATATATTTCAATTATTAGATTTGATTGGGGTGATGTGATATTATTTTATATTATATATTTTTTCAATTAAAAAATGAGTGTTTTTGAGAATATATGGTGTTAAAATATTGTGGGTTTTAATTAGCTCAACTGGTAAATTCTCTTATGGTTGAATAAGAGATTTGAGGTTCAATTCCCATCTATACCAAAAACTGATTGGTGTCTTAATCTGATGATAAAGAGCTATTATCAAGAGCAGATGTCATAATCTAGTTCATAATCTTAAAAAAAAAAAAAAAAAAAATTTCCATCTAAGTGGCACATTGATTTTTATAAGTTCCATTTAGTTTATTGGCCTCATCTAATTTTACAATCAATTCTCCTTTTTCAAGTTTGACTTAAAAAAAAATAAAAAATCTTGGGATTTAATTGTTAGCAATATCTTGATATGGAATACAATTTCCTAGGAAGTTTACTGTATATTTGCAATTAAATGGCTATCATTTTCATTAGAGTCATCTTGAATTAAGTTGTCATTTTATGCATTTTATGACACTGAAGTTTATTCATGACAAATTGGGGTTAAGGAGATCACACTCAAAAAAATAATTATATATAAAGATTGTACCTAAACTCTAAAAAAAAAATGGAGTTAAAATATTTACAATAATGATTACATTATATATATATACACAAAATGTGTTCCACCCAAGACGAGTCATTGAGTATAAAGGTAAAAATACATGTTAAAAGACATGGGTTAAGGTGATAGCGATCCCACAACATCAAGCTTTGACAATTTCTCCAATTTAGTTGAAGACAAGTCTAGTTCATAATCTAAAAAAAAAAAAAAAAAAAATTCCATCTGAGAGGCACATTGATTTTTATAAGTTCCATTTAATTTATTGGCCTCATCTAATTTTACAATAAATTCTCCTTTTTCAAGTTTGACTTAAAAAAAAAAAAAAAAATCTAGGGATTTCTTAGCAATATCTTGATATTGAATACAGTTTCCTAGGAAGTTTACTGTATATATTTAATTAAATGGCTATCATTTTCATTAGAGTCATCTTGAATTAAGTTGTCATTTTATGCATTTTATGACACTGAAGTTTATCCATGACGAATTGGGGTTAAGGAGACCACACTCAAAAAATTAATTATATATTAAGATTGTACTTAAATTCTGATCCCCGTTGAAAGTATACCTATACCCTTGTTTAATTTTGTAGCATAATTAATCAACTTCTTAAACTAATTGATTATACAATATCAATTAGCACAGGTTGATTACTATATATCAATAATCATTATATGTAAAGAAATAACAATAAAGTAATGTAAAGCCAGTTCGATACTTCGATTGAGGGAAACCTTCCCCAGTAAGATAATCCACTATAATACATAAGAGGAATTTTACAATCTAGTATAATGCCTTCATACCTAAAACTCTACCTAGTAGATTAACTTATTGCAGAAATTTTCTACAACTTTAGAATGTTTGAACTCTTCAATTATATGGAAGCCTTCATGCATGGATGGTACATCCATGCTTCAAAACCGAAGCCTTCGACCAAATCCTCCTAAAAAATTGATGATTTTTGCAACAATGTTGGGATGATAGCTCGGTGGATTTAGCTTTTTATCAAACAACCCAAAATCTTTCTCTTATGAAGTTTGAAATCAAAAGTAGATGGGATGGATGAGGTTAAGGGCAATAAAACACTGCACAACTTTTTTTCCTTAAACTGCTACCTTCTTGTACAAATGATGATCATAATCTTGAACGAACTAATTATTAAGTGAAGGTATGCCAAACCTTTTTATTTTAAGAGCATCCACATTGGTGGAGCCATAATTTTAGTTATTTGGCTCCACTAAAAGCTATTTTATCTATTTTACCTTCTCATTTTGCAAAACACCCAACGTCAGTAGTTTTATTTTAGCTTTTAGCACAATAAAATAACATAAACAACACAATAAGATAATATATTTACTACAATAAACAATTCATTTATTTATTTATTTTTCTCTATTCTTCACTATCTTCAAGCACTCATGGCACCACCACTACCAGTGTTGTTAGGACATATGTGAATCATGTTAAGAACATATGTCATTCAGAATTTGCTTATCTTTTGACAAAACACACTTTACTTGTAATTGGGTAGATCTAGGATGGTTTTTGTCTTCAAGAAACATGTTGTTCAAGTTAAGAGCTAAAGCCATGCAAATCTATTCAAGAAACAAGTGAAGAAGTGTTGTATTTTAAAGCTCGACAGCTAGCTCGATAGATTATATTTATTGAGGTTTAAAAGGCAAATTTAGCTCGATGCTCGACAGATACCCTATCTATCGAGATTTACAAAAATTAGTTTTTCAGATCTGATTTCACGCATATCCATGTGTATGTGTTTAGGTTTTCTTTTCTCACAACCCTAAACATATATAAGGATTATTTTAAGGGCCGTCACACTTGATGCAAAGGTTTTATTCAAGCATATTGTGACCAGAGACATATGCCCTAGTTCATCTTTTTCTTGAAGAAGCTACTGCGTTTGTATGCCGTAGGGTTTTGTAATCAAGGAGTTTCTTGATCTTCATCGTGCAGATGAACTAAAGAACTTTGCAGCCAACATCCTTCTTAAGTTGGTGTGTTAGTCACGTATTTGGATCCGTGCATTAAAAATGAGAGATTGTCACTACAGAACAAGTCTAATTATGTATTGAGTTAAGGGTTCAATTGTAGGTTGGTATAAGGTACTGAAATTCCTTTACTTGTAACTGCTTGTTGTGATAATAGTGGATTTTCGGGAGTGGTGACCTTAAAATTACTCGATGGGGTCTTTACCTTGGAAGTTTTTCTCATTCGTAAACAAATTACCGTGTCAACTTTATTTTCCGTTGCATTTAACTTAGTTGGTGAATTGTTTGTGCTACCACGCGTATTGCATGTTAATTAACTTGGCTAATTAATTGGTTAATTTAATGTTCTTATCCAAAATCGGCCACAACCAGCCATAACCCAAAATCGGCCACAAACCAGATGCCTATTTGGCCCACGAAACCGAGTAAACCGATCTGACCCATAAAACCCAACAAACCGATTTGAACCCACAACCCACACACCAACACGTCGATCTAAAAAAAAAAAGAAATGAAAAGAAAGAGATGGTCGGAGCTAGGCAGCCGGCAGCTGGGCAGGCGAAGTTGGGGAAGAGAGGATTGAGCTTTGCAATGGGAATAAAAGAGATAAGGAAAAAAAAAATGATTTAAATAATCTTTAGCAATGTGAACGTAAATATATATATATATATATATATATATTTTTTTTTTCCCCTTTGAGTTACAATGCACAGTTAAAGATGGTTGTGTAATGTAGCTGAGAAGCTAAAATAGATACATTTAGCTCCACCAATGTGCTCCCATTTTTGTAGTTGGTGGTGCTAAAAATAGTAATTTAGCTTTTTAGCACCGCCAATACTAATGCTCTAATAAAATAATAAAACCCTAAATAGCTAAACTTCACATTCTCTCATTCAAGAACTCACCACTACCGCCATCCTCCTCAGTCACCCATCTTTTCAACTCTCTTTAAACTTCAATCTCTCTGGGCCCCTCCTTTCACAATCCTTTGTCCCTTCTATTCCTTATCTCTAACTCTAAAGATTACAAACCTCTCCAATACTATAACTATTTAGTTAGAAGTCTCTAATATTTGAGATCATGATGTCGTGGAAGCCTGAAGAAAGCACACACGCTACTCTCTTGATGGAACAGAAATTAAATTATTAGCTTCTAGTAGTAAACCTCGAATTCAAGTGGGGTTTCCTTGAATCCACAAGGAGAAGAAAACTAGAATCCACCAGAGAAATAATTTGACAAAAAGTTTGTGTTTATTGATAATAGTCTGATTTGCCTCTTATGGCTACAAAACATATAAATACTAAGAAAAAAGTCTAAAACCCTAATTCGCACTAATTATGTGATTAGGTGACAAAATGCCAAAATTGACCAAAAATGGCAAAATTGAGTTAAATGCAAAATCATAAACTATTGGTCTTAAAGGTCGTCTCAAAATAGACGAGACCTTATTCTGATTTTTAAACTAAAAGTTATTAAGGAAAAACAAATATTACTATAAATGGTAAAAACACTATTTTCAGGGCCTTAATGAAGGAATTCGCTTAAATTTAGGTGACACTCATAGTTTATGAGTCTAGATCAAAATGCCGTTTCTTTTCAACTTGCCAAATTTCATGCAATTCTGACATTGTCACCTTGATGGCCTCTACTGGCACCCCCCTTTGATCTTGTGTTGTTTGTTCTATATCAGATCATAATGAGATTTGCTTCAATCCACACTTCATTTTCTACGAAAGGTGGTCAGTTTTTCTTTGTTTATTTTGGGAATTTTTAAAAAAGTTAAAACTTTCACTCCGTTATTTGGATTAATCAGACGAAATTTTAGTATAGAATATTACAATATGGATTTAAATTGATTGAATTTGTTGTGACATTAACTTGAGCACAACTTTTAAATTGTTCGCTTGAAGTTAAGTTTAATTAGTATCATAAAAAAAATTTCTTTTTTGGGTTGACGATGACTTGGCCCATCTTGAAATTCATAAAAAAAAAATTCTTTTTTGGGTTGACGATGACTTGGCCCATCTTGAAATTCTTGTACAGAGATTCTAGAACATATAAAAGCAATATTATGCACTTATTGTGCATCTGCTATGATGTGTGTGCACCTAGGGTTTTGTACTGAGCTACTGCATGTTCAACAAAGAGTATTTCTTAAAGAACTTTGCACCCAAGCTACATCAATATTTAATTGCTGTCAAGTTAGACCTGAATACGAGATTTGTGTAAAGGAGAAGTTCACTACAAGGAGTCCAACTGGATTAAAGCCATGCTTTCTTATAGATGTAGGTAGGTACTTCAAAATAGGTGTGATTCCTGGTACTTGTAAGTTGTAACCTTGATTTTTCATAGTGGATTTTTTCGGAAGTGACTTTAATAATTAGTAGATGAGGTTTTGTGAAGGTTTTTTCCATTGTAAATATATTGTTGTGTCAATTTATTTTTCATTGCATTTAACTTTAGATTGGCGATTTGGTTATGCTGTTACTTGAATTTTGCATGCCATCGAACTAATTAGTCAACTTGGGTAATTGATTAATTAACTAGGCTCAATTCTTAACCCAACAAGCCTAATAAAATAAATAGGCTAAAATGCAAAACTCACCTTCTAAGTTTCTTCATAGTTCATTTTAGTATTATAATTTTTTTATTTTTTTTTTATTTTTTTATATTCATTTCAGTTTTCTAAGTTTCAGGTTTATTCAATTAAGGTCTTTGACTTAGGGCTGTAAACGAGCCAAGCTTTGTCGAGTAGTGTGTGTTTGAGCTTGGCTCATCAATAAAAATTAAATGCTCAAGCTTGGCTTGAACTTGAGACAAGCCTAAAAACAATGTTTGAACTCGAGCTTGTGAGAATGAAAAAAGCTTGAGCTTGGCTTGGCTTGATTTGATTAATTAGTCAAGTCAAGCTTGAGTTTAATATCAAGCTCAAACTCAAGCTCAAGTCAAGCTTTTTAACTTGGGATCCAAAAAAATTGCATCATCAATGCTTATATCACCAAAAATCAAGTATATATATATATATATATATATAATATACTCATTTTATCATACTTCTAATACCCGTAATTAGAATTTGTTCAATTTACAACTTTGCATAATTAAATCAATCCATCATCATTTATTGTCTATAGCTTGAGTAATTGTTCAAAATACAATTTTTACATGCACATTTGTCATTCGTACAACAATAATCTTCACAAATCTAAATAAATTAACATTCCAAAACATATATGAATAAACAAGCTATAAATTAACATTCCAAAATATGTGTAATGTCATAATAATAAGTTTATTTAGTTAACATATATCAAGCTATAAATGAGCTTAAGCTCGGCCATGTTTTGTATCAAGCCCTATTGTTCACGAGCTTATTCACGAACAATTTTTTTTGCTTGAGCTCTACTTGTTTATCAAACAAGCCTAAAACTAAAACTCAAGCTTGGCTTATTTGTAAACAAACAAACATGAACAATCTTTTTATCAAGCCGAGCCTGAGTTGTTCATTAAGGGCTTGGTTTGTTTATAGCCCTAGGTCTTTCAGTCAACTTTTGTTAAAATTTTGAAAAAAAAAATCTGAAAAATATTTTTCAATCATTAATTGATTTTTTTTTTTTAATTTAAAAAATTTGAAGATAATAAACCACAACATATAATAAAAGTTGATGGAAAACCTTAATTGAATAAACTTAAAAGTTAGAGGACTAAAATGAATGAAAAGACAATTAGAGAATTGAAATGTATTTTCGTGAAACATAGAGGTTGAGTTTTGTATTTTAGCCAAATAAATATGGTCATGACTTTTTTTTCCTCTCTCTATATCTCTCCTTACAAAACCGGGCCTATTGAGGGCTGCATTCCAAAATAGAATTAGGTATAAATTGTAATCAATAAATAACCAAATAATATGAGACAACAACATAGGCATTAAATGGACTTTCCCCTACCATTGCATACATTTTGTTAAAATTTCACACTTTACAAGACCTAAACCACCCCCTAGGAATATAGGGAGGAGAAGGAGATTTAATGCATTGGGAAAATTACAACTTACCCACTTGTGGTTTGGCAAAAATTTAAGTTGTTTACCTGTGATTTGAAATTTGACATTTTACCCACCTGAGGTTAGTTTAGTTGGATTTTCCTAACCCACATCTGTTAAAAACATGGCTAAATATGTGATTTTTCTTCACTTTTATATTTCTCTCCTCCAAAAATGCAAAAAACATAAAAATACAATATCAAACCATTGGTAGGTAACTTAAATTTCAGTCAAATCTCAAGTGGGCAAAGTGTCAAATTTACACAATTTAGCCAAATCACAGGTGAGTAAGTTGTAATTTTCCCTAATGCATTTAAGTGGAAACTCCATGGCCAACATTCAATCCTTGTATGATAAAAACTGTACTAATTTTAGAAAAGGCATGTATACAAAGACCATAGCTTGCGTATGCACTGTCACTACATGTTCTAAAGCTCATAAGTCATGCCCACCTTTAGCATGCGCTTATGGGGAATTTCAAATACATTTTCAGTTTGTCTCAAATTTTTCTTCAAGAAATTAAAAGCATAATTTATCAGAAATCTCTTTCCAATACCAAATCCTTTACATGCAACTACTTCATTCTCACCAATTAAGTGAACAATACGGGCATGCGATGCTTGGTCCATAGATTCAATCTCAATATCCAACTCTTCCTCAACATGCTCTACATCCTCATTTTCATCCTCTTCATTAACAAACTCAACTTCCAATTCACCATCATTTTCACCATTACTGAGTTTCCTTTGTGAGAACCAAAAATCATTTATAATAAATTGCTTCAATCTTTCAACTATCATTTGCTCAAAAGGCTCATCCTCAGAACGTACATCAGTGTACCCATACCTAACAACACATCGAAACACATTTTGGTTTCTAGGCTTGACTCGACGAAAGAGGAAACGCTCGTCCACTGGGACCTTGCTAATAGGTAGTGACTTGATAGTGAGAAAGACGAGAACTGAGTGCAGCGTAGGAACATTTTCCACATAGTGTTTGAAAATGGGCGGGAAGCCTTGGACAAGCTCTGAGTAGAACATGGCTAACCCAGGCATTCGACATAAATTTTTGTCTGCAGCTATCTCCTTGAGCTTCTCTAAAGAGATTTTGTGGTCAAGCTCATAAAAGTACTTTCTTCTATGCACATCATTCCAAATATACATTATAGTCATTAGTATTGTAGCAAAAGCTAGGGGAAGATATCCTCCTTGATCAAATTTGTAGAAGACTGAGCTTAAATAGAAAAGCTCCACACTGCCAATAACAAGAACATAGGAGATAACTAAGAGTATGTGGGATTTCCATATCATGATCATGATTAGCACTAGGAAAGCTGATGTGAGAGTCATCACAAACACCACTGCTATGCCTGCATGCAGAAGAGGAATTATTCATTATTCATCATACTAGTACTACAACAAAAATAATCAAGTCTTAAGTCTCAACACTTTAGGATTGACAATGGATTATCACCATACTAATCAGCGTTAGCCACACGTATACAATCACCAAACATCTAAATGAAAATTCAAATTGCGAAAAACACTAAATAAAATGTTAAGTGGGATAGTGGATTACCATATGCATTGCCAATCTTTGTGGTGCTCTTGAAAGCCAAAGTGACCCCTACACAAGCCAACATAAGAAGGTAATTGACTTCTGGTATATAAACCTGTCCTTCGTACTTAGCCGATGTATGCATAATTTTCACTCGAGGGAAACACCCTAGTGAGAGAGATTGTTGGACTATAGAGAAAGTCCTTGAAATCATGGCTTGACTAGCTACTATTGATGAAAAAATAGCCACCACGAACATTGGCCAATACAAAGGTTCTACATCACAAGTAGCATACTCAATTAGTTAGTAAATCATGCACATTTTATATAAATATACAACAATAGACAGTGTGGATACATTAACAAAAATATTCATGGTTAAAAATTAAAGATAAAAAAAAGCACGTTTCTTCTACCTGGAATGGACTTGTAAAAGGTTTCCTTGACAAGATCATTGTGTTTACGAAGGAAGGATGCTTGTCCAGCATATGCTAATATGAGAGCTGGGTAAGTCACTGAGCACATACTTATTTGTATGGACTTAACTGTGAAGTGGCCAACATCAGCAAATAGTGCTTCCGTTCCTGCAATCATTAAAATTATACTTCATTAACAAACTTTCCAAGTAATCCAAAATAAAGATGAACTTGGATTAACCTTCTACTTTTAGCCTTTTAGCTTATTTGTTTATGTATAGCCTTTTAAAATCTTGATCCTTTTTAGGTAGAACTAAATTTTTGTCAAGTTTCAATAAATAAGCTTCCAACAAAAAGTTAATCCAAAACGTGCTTTAAGATTTTCTGTGAATGGGGAGTGAAATCCTTACCTGTTATGGCAAGGACAATGCCACCTAGAGAAGCCCAAGCATCTTTCTTGTTCCTTTGGAAATATTGTACTATGTATTGTGGGTTTATTGCTTTGATGACTGTTGGATCAAATTTGATGAAATTGAAAAGTCCAATACCCCCGATGAATGCAAACCAAACACAAATTATTGGAGAAAAGGTATAGCCCACTTTGTCATTTCCAAATCTTTGAACCATGAATAAGAAGATCAAGATAGCTACTGATATCCAAACAATCATATCTGTATAGGGAAAAAAATGTGATTTGAATGACTTGTTACAAGGGGAAAAAAGAGAACTTTTTATTACTTATGTATTACTTATTTTATTACTGTGGGGCCCAACAATTCGTGGACTAGGCCCATTTGCCCGTGGAGAGTCCGAAGGCCCAATCCGAGGAGAGCTGTGGCCCAAGTTCTACAACGCAGAGCACAAAAGAATTTTGGGAGGCAGCCGAGGACAGTGTAGTCCTCGGCAGATCCATAGTCCCACCAGAACAGAGGGGTGAAACTGGTATAGGGACGAATTCGTAAGGAGATCCAAGATACCTTGGGGAGGTTATCCTTACTACCCTTCCAGATAAGACCCAGCGCCTGACAGAGCCGTACTCTGCAGCTTTATCGAACCATCCCCAACAATTCCGGGATTGGACTGATGAGACAAATGTCAGTGTTTGTAAAGACTGACCCTACACGTGGACGAAGGAGAGCGAATGCAAGCTAGTATAAAATAAGGAAGTAAGTAAATCACGAGGGGGAGCCCAGCCCCAAAGAAAAAAGAAAGACTACGTGGGGAAACATCTCAACCAGACTGGACTTCACGGAAGAAATCCCGCCGTTGGGTAACCGGGATAAGATCTCAAAAGGTCCTCGGATCAGCTCCGAGGAGCTCCATCCCATGGGGTACGACGCCTTAGAGCTTCCTCTAAAGCCATGACCGGGCATCGCCACTTGGCCAGTGGCTAGCTTTTCAAGCCCACTCTCTACAAATCATATTGTGAGGGACCTTTATTGCGTGAGCCCAAAAATGTTAGTGGGCCGCAAAGGAATCGTGTCCTTACAATTGGCGCCGTCTGTGGGAAGCTTGCGCGCTGGTGCAGGTGGCGGTGGAATCGACTCATGGGCAAGCAGAAGTTTCTGGGACCTCCTCCGTCTCCGACGACATCTAGTTATTGCTCCGACGTAAGCTTCTGCTAGGGGCTACGTCTCGCAGTGCTGAGGACGCGGACGTCTCTAGGGGCTTCCAGCCTCAGACTAACTTTCCCCGTCCTGGTGTAGGAGCTTGTGGTCGAAACATAAAAAAAAAATCTTCCAAGTTTTGGACAGAACCAAAGCCTTGCATGGTCCACGGACTCAAGCCTATGGGGAAACCAAGTACATAAAAAGATCATAAACCTCAAGATCCATCCGAAGAGAACTTCTCGTTAACGGTTGGGTCAATCCCTTAATCGCACGGGTTCCCCGGTCTACCCTTGGATCCCCCGTGCCAAAGGGAATGATGCGATACGGTACAACATATTACCCAAAAAGCACAAAGTCCTTCGCTACTCAACTATCATCTCGGACGAATTGTTTAGAGTTTATCGTTCTCGGGAATGGGTCTAGCGTGCGTCGCACAGCACTCAACAGCTATCTCGGTTAGTTCCATGAATTTAATCTATTGAGGATTACCATTGTTATACTTGATAATATTTGCGAGTTTAAACTAGTAAGGATTTGTGTTAAGGTATTCCTCTGCCCAGAATATTGTTAAAGGCAGGCTTAGACTTAATATTCAGGCCCAAAGTGGTTGTTGCAAAAAAGTATGAATAAAGAAATAAACACATCTTTTATTAAGACAAAAGAACAGTACAGTGTACAATAAAAGCTGAAACAAGCTTACATTAGAGTTAACTGCGTAAGCAAAAGAAAAGTACAAAAGAGTGAGGATGATGCCGAGGAGATATCTCAGAGGAGAGGTTGGCTACTGTTCCGAGATGTCGTCTAAGGAAACTATTCCTCGACGCTTCTACATGCCCATAACTCAGGCAGCCAAAGAACCTGACCTCAGGCTAACACCATCTACAGAAAAGATGCAGGGAGCCAGAAGTTGGGAAGCCCCCGCAGAAATTTGCCTGCTACAAGGCAGACGGCGCTGATGGCGGAAATTCCTTCTTCGGACATACCAAAAATCTGGCATGACCAGAACCTGCTTCGGATTTTGACTGACTAAAAGAGGGAGAAACATCCTTTCCCCTCTCTCGAACTGAAATATTCTCTTGAGTCTACGCCTCCTTGGCCCGTACCTCACTATCTGGAGTCTCAGGAAGACACGGCGCTTTTGTGGCGGAGAGAGCTCCTTTGCCCCAATCCTCGCCTCAAACATGATGTACTAGGAGAGGAGACTGAAGAATTTGTGCGAAGGCAAAGCAACTTTCTCTCCTATTTATTTAAAAGATGAGGTGATGGCATTTAATTCACGCAGCGTCCCAAGGAACGCTACAGACAAAATGTCTCCGGCTCGATTTCCAATGCCGTTTGCAACCCTGAGATTAAAGGAGCCTCGTGAAGGCGCACCTCGAACACTGGGACGCCAAAAAGTACCGCGTGACCAAAGACTACGGAAATGCCTCTAAAATCCGTGGGCCTAATAAATTCGCGGCCCAGGCCCGTTCTGTATGGAAGCCCACGGACTATGGCCCACACCAAGGAATAACCTTTGCCGAGGACAACTTCCTGCTCGGCAGCTTATGAGACACCTGAGGAAAGAGCATAAAGTTTTGGACAGAACCAAGGCCTTGTATGGTTCTCGGACTCAAGCCTATGGGGAAACCATGTACAAAAATTTTAATTATTACAAGTTCTGGACAGAACCAAGGCCTTGTATGGTCCTCGGACTCAAGCCTATGGGGAAACCAAGTACGAAAATTTTAATTATTACATGTTCTGGACAGAACCAAGGCCTTGTATGGTCCTCGGACTCAAGCCTATGGGGAAACCAAGTACGAAAATTTTAATTATTACATGTTCTGGACAGAACCAAGGCCTTGTATGGTCCTCGGACTCAAGCCTATGGGGAAACCAAGTACGAAAATTTTAATTATTACAAGTTCTGGACAGAACCAAGGCCTTGTATGGTCCTCGGACTCAAGCCTATGGGGAAACCAAGTACAATTTAATTATTACAAGTTCTGGACAGAACCAGGGCGTTGTACTTTCCTCGGACCCAAGCCTACGGGGAAACCGACTGCTCGGATAAAAAAAAAAAAAAGGTTTGGACTTCGCAATATGGGCTACTGGATAAAAAGGTCAGGTCATTTCATCCACGGCTTAAACACCCTAAAGGGTTAGGCCCAACGAAGGAGCAAGGAAGATGGTGGAACGCCCCAGTATACAATGACCTAAGAGGTCTGTTCACTTAGTGGGTGGTATGTTTTGAAACGGTTATTCCTCACACGGCATCAAGCCTTCGTTTCTCTCCTCGGCTAGCAGGGGGTAAGTATTACTTTTTACTGGTCTGCTTTATTATGCCGAGCACTTCTATTGAAATTATGGCAACACCTTTTTATTATTAAGTATTTTGGTCTTAGTCGTCATTGATTTAAATGCGATATTATTGAGCCGAACAGCATTTGCAAATTTATAAAAATAAAGAGACAGAACATGCAGAGTGAAATAGAAACAACTTTTATTAATATGAAAAATTATTACAACGTACAAAAAGGGGCTTCAATAAGCCTATACAAAAGAGGGGCTGCCGAAGTAGCACTAACATCCACAGTACAGATAAGCAAACAGTCAAGCGCCTTTTAAACTTGTCTTCGAAGTCTCTCCAATCTCTGCCACATTGTTGCTCATGCTAAGAGAAGAACTCACTTTAAAAAAAAAACGAAGAAGAAGGAAATAGTAAGGAAGAAATCAATGAAGAAGATGGAGGAGATGAATGAAGAAGATGGAGGACATGAGTAAGGAAGGAGGAGAAGAAGAGAGAAGAGATAAAAAGAAAGAAAAGGAGCAAAAGAGGGAAAAGAGAAAGCACCAGAACGGAACTGGTGCTGGGAAGACTATAAGAAGAAGGCGGGGGAGGGCACCAGGGAGCAAAAGAGGGAGAAGCAAAAACACTTAGCCCCTGTCTCAGCCCTGACTCCTAACACGCTGGTGCCATATTAGGTACGCTCGTGAGGAGCCGGGTGGTGCTGGTCTTGGTTGTTCTCGACTCAGTCACGCCGAGAAATCGACATGACGAGCCCCTGCTTCGGATTTTGGCTAAAAGAGAGGCGGGACAGATCTTAAGTCTGCGCCACCCTTGCCCTGACCGAGCCATTTCAAGTTTTATCAGAATATGGTGTTTTGAGGAGGAGCGTGTTTCCTTCATCATTCGTTATGGAGGGCGTATGCGGATATGATGTATAACAAACGGGCTAAGTGGACGCTAAAGGGGGATGCGGATTTCAGATTTCAGAAGGAAGGAGAGGAGTCTGTACGAAAGTCACTGCCACCTGCTTGCCTTCTTATAGGAAGGGCAAAACGGATGGAATTAAATGCGTTCAAAGTTTCCAAAAGAATCTGAAGAGGAAAGAGGCGCCCGTTTCGTTTCCCCACCTTATCAAATGAGCCGCCGGACATAAATGTGCCTCGTAAAGGGAATTCATTTAAGGGCGCGTCTTAGACATCCAAGCGGCAGGAGTAGATCACGAGCGGATTAAACGGAATCCCTTGAAAACCGGCTGACTTCCTGGGAAACCGCTCACATGAATGCGGGGTCAAACTAAATGGGCCATATTGAGGGCCGGGTTTGCCAAAACCCTCCTTTCCAACCCGGAAGTCGGACAGAAGGGTTTTGAGAGGCTATTGTGGGGCCCAACAATTCGTGGACCAGGCCCATTTGCCCTTGGAGAGTCCGAAGGCCCAATCCGAGGAGAGCTGTGGCCCAAGCTCTACAACGCAGAGCACAAAAGAATTTTGGGAGGCAGCCGAGGACAGTGTAGTCCTCGGCAGATCCATAGTCCCACCAGAATAGAGGGGTGAAACTGGTATATGGACGAATTCGTAAGGAGATCCAAGATACCTTGGGGAGGTTATCTTTACTACCCTTCCAGATAAGACCCAGCGCCTGACAGAGCCGTACTCTGCAGCTTTATCGAACCATCCCCAACAATTCCGGGATTGGACTGATGGGACAAATGTCAGTGTTTGTAAAGACTGACCCTACACGTGGACGAAGAAGAGCGAATGCAAGCTAGTATAAAATAAGGAAGTAAGTAAATCACGAGGGAGGAGCCCAGCCCCAAAGAAAAAAGAAAGATTACGTGGGGAAACATCTCAACCATACTGGACTTCACGGAAGAAATACCGCCGTTGGGTAACCGGGATAAGATCTCAAAAGGTCCTCGGATCAGCTTCGAGGAGCTCCATCCCACGGGGTATGACGCCTTAGAGCTTCCTCTAAAGCCATGACCGGGCATCGCCACTTGACCAGCGGCTAGCTTTTCAAGCCCACTCTCTACAAATCATATTGTGAGAGACCTTTATTGCGTGAGCCCAAAAATGTTAGTGGGCCGCAAAGGAATCGTGTCCTTACAATTACCTATGTATTACTTATCAATGTAGCAATTCTACAGCACCATTAGTAAAACTTTTGTCACAACTTGCTAAAATAACAGCGGTAAATAATCACTTTCACAAAAACATGATTATTTACCCCTATTATTTCTTCACAACTCATGGTTGATATGTCTTTAGACTAATTAAACAAGTGCAATTTGTAAGGACTAAATTATTCTAAAAGTATTCATAAAAATAAATTATGGAAAAATACTCTTCCATGTAGTGTGTTATTATCAAGTTATAAAATTACACGAGAGTGTTTTTGTGAAAAGAAACAACACCCATAAATTATTGTGAAAGTGAAAAGAAATTTTACTGTTACTATAATAAAGGGGAAAAGTAAAACATTAATGTGGGTTACCTTCTGTGATTTCAGTTGTAGCGTTGGTGATCCCTCCCACAGCGGATAAAACTACCATTAAATTGGAAAACAGGAAAATTGCAATTTGTACGTCAAAAAGTCAGACAAAGTAAGGAGCCAGCCACTCAGGAACGAAACTACACTTTGTCTTTTAAACGTTTTTTTCTTTCTTTTCTAAGAAATCAGCGATGACAATAATGGAATCGTGGCCCAATCTACACTGATAGGATTAATAGAAGATAGGAAATGAGGACCCTTAAAATTTACGATTACTTTGACTTTGAGGGTAAGTCTTTTTATATATATGTTAAGAAGGGGAATCCCACTAGAAAAATGAATTTAAAGCTGATTTGATATAGTCATACGATAGAGCCAACATGATTTCACTATCGAGACTAAAACTATGGTCAATAATATCAAAATTAAAATTTTTTTTATCTGTCAAATCCATTAATATCTTGTTTATTATTTCTTTTTTGACCTTTTTATTTATATATAATTTCAAGGAAAGAAAAGTATGCAAATGTCTTTTAAACGTAAATCCAGGCAAATCCAAAGAATAGTACTATATTCGTAAATCTAATTTATGTGTGGATCAATTTAATTGCTCATATAATAAAATCTTTTATTGTTTAATAAGTATCCGAGTGTAGCTACGTCTACAATTTGTATTATTTGTATTTATTAGTTATTTCCTTCACTATCATTTTTTTTTTTTTTTGAGAAGAATTTCCTTCACTATCTAGAAGATAGGAATATTAAGAATTCAAAATTTGTTCCATTTTAAAAAAGCACTAAGTTTACAAAAATATTATATCGCAGATTATACACATTTAGAGGCCATAAGGATTGTTTGCCAACAGTTTTTTCTTCTAGTTTTTGTTTATTTTATTTTATTTTATTTATAATTTATTTGTTTATGTACATCTTTTTAAGGCTCAGTTTTTTTGACATATAACAATTTTTTAACCAACTTTTAGTACGTAAGCAAATCAACTAGTGTTCATTTAAACACGACTTTATAGAGTTGTAGCATTACATAGAAGAATGACATACCTGAGATACAAGGCGTAAGGACACCATCCCCAATCACCATGGAAGTACCAAGCATTGTTGCAAACAATAAGAAGAACTTGGCAAACTGGCTGTTTTCCAGTTTAGCCTTAACCACCGATGCTATTCGCTGACGACTACTTGGTAACACAAGCTGGAAATTAGAAACGTCCTGATCCTCAGCTTGCTGATTTGGGATCAAACCAACCTTGGCATATCGGCATATAAGAGAGTACAAAGCAAACGTCCCTCCTACAAAAAATTAATAACACATTAATGGAGTTGATATATAATGATAAAAGTTATGCCAAAGGTTGTGTCTTTAGGAAAAATATTAAAACAAAAAAGAGGAGGAAGAAGAAGCTTTTTGTGTGATTATATATGTTAGGTTTTAAGGAATTAGGAACTAATATATTAGAACTTCAATTTGTAATGTTGGCAAATCATGATCAAAACGTTTTAGTCTTATTTTAGACTTGCTCAAAGTGTGTTTATATGTAAAGTTGGAATCGAGTGTTCTGCAAGATTTACTATGTAAATCTGCCTGGCTCAATCGATTGAAAATTAGACTCGATCGATTGAAGCTCGTGCAGATTGTTTTTCTGCAGAATTTTCCAACATAGCCCAAGCCCGTTTGACATGTAGGGTTTTATGTTTTGTCTTAAGTATAAAATGAAAAACCCTAACCACGTTTAGAGGTTGCTTTTTATGCTGTGTGTATGAATCTGGTTGTGTTTTAAGAGGTCTAAAAACAAATAATATATATATATATATGTTCGTATCCAATACAACACAAGACTAAATGGAGTATGGCATCATATAGGCATGTATAGATGTCCTTATAAATATGAGAGAGAGAGAGAGACAAAAGGGTTCGAAGATGTTACCTTCGCCATTATCATTGGCCTGTAAGACGATGAAAACGTACTTAACCTGAGGGATTAAAGTGAGGGTATAAAATATCAAAGAAAGAACACCCAAAATATCACCGTTGTGCTTGATTCCATCGGTGAAAGTGCTTGCATACACATATAGCGGTGAAGTACCAATGTCTCCGTATACAATTCCTATGCTCTAGAATGCTAGATGCAATATCACTGACCACCCCACAGCCTGAAAATTTAAAAAGAACATATCCAATTAGTCAAATTTAAAACTTCAGATTAATTATTTATTTTGTTTTGTCCTTGTTTCCAAGCCATGCAATAAACTTGTGCAAACCTTGATAATTATCTCCTTCGTTTCATATATGCATTATTGTTTTCTCTTACACGGTATAGATTCCACAATTACATAAGACCTACATGATAAGAATAATTATGTGCATATTTAATGTGCGAGATACCTTCTCTTCACGAACATCTTTTGGTTCAATGTCTCAAAAGACTCAAACACGAAAAGTTCCTTTGTGGTGGTAGTAAAACAAAACAAAACAAAAGCAAAATAAACAATAGTGTATATATATTTTGGAGAAGATAATAAACAATAGACTAGGTTACTATTAAAAAGAAAAAGAAAAAAAGAGATAGACTTGGTTACTGTTAAAGAAATAAGAATAAAAATTATATGAATAAAGTTCGAAAAAGTCAGTTAGATATGATGCTGATAATAATAATACTTAATTATTTGAGTTGGAAACCATGCAGGGGAAATTTGGTTTGTGAGAGTGCATGCAAACCTTGGAGTCATGGCCATGACGACCTGGAACAGTGGAGGATTCGAGGTCAAGGAATCGAACCTTCGTAAAATTCTCTTCCCATTGAATTCATCAGAAACCTGCCCTATGCTTTGTTGAGAATTTTTTGGTGCTACTTCACTAGACATTTCTGTTATCCCAGAAACTCCACTACTGTCCATATATAGAACAATAACCTCAATATATGTTTATATAACTCTCTCTCTCTCTCTCTCTCAAACCGCAAGAGTGGTAGAGATCAGCGATGACAAGAATGAAGAAGCAGTACTGCACTGAGGAGGGGTTTCTAGAAGTGAGGATGGAGCCGTGGAAGTGATGAGGTGTATATATACAAAAAGACTGAGACGACATGTTTGAATTAGGGGCTATAACCGACTAAATTTCTAGTTTGAAATAAATCAAACAAGTAAAATAGTTTCACAAATGCGAATTTGTATTTATGATTGTGTGGTACAATTCTCTGAAATTATAAAAGAGTGATCCTCTGATTCGATCTCCTTGCAAAACTTATTGATTAGATTTATGATAATGTGGATTTGACTTAAACACAAAATATCCTTCAATTTGGTTGATGGATGGATCGAAGATTACTGAAACGGAATTACAATGAATCTCTGGCTATGAGCTTGTTTAGAAATCCTTTGTTCTTCGCGTTCTTCGTGTTCTTCGTGCGTTCTTCGTCTTCGAAGGTTTGTGGTGGAAGTTCTTCGGAGCTTTAGAGGCTTGAATCCGTTGAGCTTCAATGATTTGTGAGTTGTTGATGTTTTCGGACACTTTTGGCTTGATTCCCGTGAACTTTAGGATCTAGGCAGATGATCTGGACGATTCTGCTTCGAATGTTCTTCGATTTTGGGGTTGAAGTTCTTGAAGTTCTTGAAGGCTTTGAGGCTTGATCTTCACAGAGCTTTTTCACTTCTGAATTCTGGTCCTCTAAATGTCTCAGGAAGGCTTCTATTTATAGGAGTTTTGGGGTGGGTGAGCGACACGTGGCGGAGCTTGATTGGTGACACATGTCACAGCTTGATTGGTCCGCTTAAGTCATCGCTTACACGTGCGAGGTTGCTTGAGTCATCGCTTACACGTGCGAGGCTGCTTGAGTCATCGCTTACACGTGCGAGGCTGCTTGAGTCATCGCTTACACGTGCGCTGATGCGTGATTAGCTCTTGCATGACACTTGGCAAATTTCTGTTGGCTTCTGAATAGTGATAGCAAAACCTAGCAGCAATATATGGTGTTCTGTAATTGGCTGTATTTTGTGGACTTGGTAATGTGACGTGTCAGCTTGTGATAGGTCGGGAATTTTCCCTCTCTACAAATGCCCCCTCGAGACTCGTTCACGCACACAGTTTCAGAGTGTGGTGTGGGAATGAGTTTCGAAAAAAATGGATTTTTGGTACTTGACTATTTAAGTGAAGTAGTTGAAGGTAGTGGAGCTGTTGAAGGTGGTGGAGCTGTTGAAGGTGGTGGAGCTTTCAGAAGGATGAGATAATTTCCGAAGAGTAGACCTACCCATATGAAAGGCTTTGATGAGACCGAAAAAGGGCCTGCAAGTATTTGAACGTACTTGCGTGATGGAGCTTTCTTAGCAGAGATTAAGTTGAAGTACTTTCAGGAGAGTATTTTGGATCGTTGGCGGCGATCACAAGATGTTGAAGATGGGGAAGATGAGAGAATGGTGGCTGGGTACAACATGCAGGGTCATGGAGCTAACCTCGTATTCCTAAGAACTTCTGGTGAAGTTATTTCAGAAGATCATGCAGAAGATGGAGATGGAGCAAAGCAAATGAGCAAAGCATACACCACCATGGTGCTGGCCCTGTATGCTGGGACCCTTCTGGTGTAGGTGTTTATGGGAAGTACACCTTTGAATATGGGACTGACTGTGTGTTGCATGGGGTCCGACAGTAAGTAATTGAATGCGCCTGTGTCATGGGACCCTGCCAACGGATGTTATGTTGAAGTAATTTCAGAAGAGTACCTTCTAAAATTCTTCAAGCTGATTTTAAGTTGGAGTAATTTCAGAAAATGAGTTTTAAGGTACCAGCAATGATGACCTTTGGGTCCCGTAGTAGTGGGGACATGGAATAAAGCTTTGATGACCATTTACCGGCACCAAAGGCTGAATTCTGATGAGCTGGTGCCTTGGAGGTTGTTTTAAGTGTTGATGGAAAACAATTTGTAGGATACCCCAACACTTTTTTACCATCTTCACCTACTGCCACTTGTTGGAAAAGCACAGAAAAATGAAAGATGGAGCTAACTTGTGATTCTGGCCCTAGAAACCAGCCAAGTTGCTGCTTGTTCCGAACTACTGCTCCTGCTGGAAGACCAAGCAATTGGAAAGAGACTACAGGAGCCCTGAGGTTAGGAACGGGTGCTTCTGCTGGACTTGGATTTCCTGGCCAACCAAGTCCAAGGAAACATGGAACCGCAATGCAGACCTTGTTACGAGTAATTTTATGGACAAAGGTGGTTGTTAAGTGGAGAAATAAAGTTTGTTTGTGTCACGCCCCAAACCCGATACTCAGATTTGTGACCATGACCGGCATGCTAATATCAAGCCTAAACCTGATATTAACAAGAACCACTTAACTTTTACCAAAAGCTTTCCTTTTCTTTTCAATCCTTGTTTCTTTACTTAAATTATATAACCTTTGACTTGACATTCAGAGCATCTACATTGTACTCCAAAGAATAACATAATCCACCAATTGTTCAAATTCGGAAATTCACATAATACATCTCTTAATACTTTAAGGTACACAACTTTCTTTAGATCCTAAAATACAAGATACTACAAAGCTAAACATAAAATTGCTAATTTAGGATCTATACAAATAAAACTAAACTAGCTCCTTCCAAAACTCGACTAAGGCTCCCTCTGCTCCAAATTAAAACCTGCTAACTGAAAGAGTGGAAGGGGTGAGCTACACAGCTCAGTAAAGGTAAGATATATGAGAATTCAATAAGGATGCATGTAAATCAGATCATTTCATTCTATGAATATTCGAATAGGAGAACATCTTTTCATGCATAGTATTTAATACTATTCATAATAATAACTTATATGCTCTTCATAGAAAACAATTGTTCTCCTTTTCTTATTTGGTTAACATTACCAAACCTTTCGGATTAAACTTCTTTCATTTCCTACAAAGTCGTCATATATATATATATATATATATATTCTCATTACAAAATAATTATTTTAACTTAAATCAGATAATCGGCAACTTTGCATTAAACTAGAAACATCTTGACTGAGAAGAAAACTTTTCTTTATAAACTTCTTATCGTAGAATACTATAAATTTCATGATCATAAAACTTAACGTTTCATAAAAACAGATATCTGATAACTTTTAAACATAAACTTGTACTTTCATTAGAAACTTTATCTTTATAGCACAACAGAACTTCATAAACTTTTATCTTTAATGAACAGCTTTCTTTTCATCAGAAACTTCTTATTTTCATGAGAGCTTTTAACTTTTCATAATGCATTTAAACAAAATAATTCTCTCATGATTAATAACATAACATAGCTGTTCATATCATATTAGTTAGTCCATATCTGATAAGCTGTACAGAGAAGGCCTCATCACATTTGGGTGCCCCCTTGTGTATGATATTGTCCCCTTTGGGAGGCCTGATGGCACATCCCCTCCAGGTTTTGTTCCTCCCCGCCGTCCGTACACATTGGGGAGAAGGCCTTAGTCAGATTAGAGTTACGGGCAACCCCATTTCCTCTACTTTAAATGGCCTAGAGTTACGGGCAGCCCCATTTCCTCTATTTTAAATGGCCAAACAGATAACATATTTCCATGGAAAGCCAATAATTAACCCCTACTGGCTGAGTTCAAATTATCAGAGGACATAACCCGAAAACATTTCATACTTTACTTCATACTGAAATTTCTTATTTTGCATAACATTTCATAATAATAGCATTTCCATTCCTTTCATTAAACATCATGTTCGTGGAATCAATAATAGCATCAATATGCTTAAATCATATACATAAGGTTTTCGAAAGCTCACGAACATGTCTTTGTCAGAATAATGGTTACATGCCATATCTCTAATCAAAAACATTTTAATGCATAATATACTTTAAAATAACCTCATGACTTACCAAATGCCCATATAACTTATCCCTTACCTGAAAGCAGAGGAACCGAGAGCCTAAAGTCGAAGGAGCTTAGACTTGGATACTGGTAACACCTAAACCATAAATCGAAGCTTATTACTATCTATAATTTCCTTGTCATAGACTTACACAATCAACTCAAAGCCTATTTCTTAGAATTAAGGAAATCCTAATCCTACCTCAACGAGGTTCCCACAAACAAAAATACATTCATCAACAACAAGTACAAAATCCTAGGGAAATCAACATTCTTATATTAATCCCATATCTCTAAAAGAGCTAACTTTATTTCAAAAGGTTCTTTAAGGTTAGGGCAATAATACATGCATAAATATAAAATCTTTTATGCATGATCATGTAACTATATACATTCATATGATAACATACAACACGTCGGGCAAAACAGCTTCATACATACAAACGTCTCATGGTTTAGAACACCTTCCTTTGAGTAATAAACCTCAAAACAAGTTACGCAAAATTAATCTATGATCGAGACATACCAAAAGATAAGCATATTAAATTATAGCTCAAAACATTCACCCTAACTTGATAATTAAATCCACAAAGTTAGGCATGTCCCTTACTATTCACTGTTCTATTCCAGCAGCATAGGCTCCATTTGTAAAATACAAACGGGCTGCTCAAACACATCCAATTGTCATGAAAATTTACAGAACTACTCCCCTGTATGTCCAGTATATACTATAAAAATTTCGGAGTCAAAGAATAAACCCATGATTTACTAAAAATCACGCAAGACAGAATACTCAAATCTGTCCTGTCAGAAATTCATGCAACTTATAAATTAAACCATTATTTATATATTAATCCAAATGCTGTGAGACCAATTCAATAACAACCATAAGTGTCTTAGGTTTCATAGGAATTATCCCTAGCATCCAAATTCACTATATACAATTTAATGCATAATTTAACATACACAAACACAGAATCTGTCACAGTGACAGCTTTGCAACGTTTTTCCCGTAAATTCACAAACAATTACCAAAGAATGGTATTTTCATATGGGGATTTTTATACACTCATAAGACATGTTATAAAACACTTACATACAGTCATTTAACCATTTAGGGCAAAATAAACACAACCAAAAATCCCAGCAGCAGCATCAAAAATACTCATCCTAAATTTTTCTTACTTCCTTAATCATATAAAATCATTAATTAGTAAAAACCCTAATCTACCTTCCACAAACCATCAACACAGCTCAAAGCTTCTTAAAATAGCATATATATATATATAGACTTACATGAAAGGGTTTCTTTTCCTAGTGGCTGGACCAGAAAATATGAGAGGTAGAGAACTTGGGAGAGTTGAAAGAAGCTTCCTTCTTGTTGCTGGACTTTCTGTCTGAGGCAGCCAGCAAAATGAGCTAAGGGGAAGACTTTTGGGTGGGCTTTTGTCTTTCTTTTGGTGTGTGAACCGGTGGACTTGAGAGGAAGACTCAAGGGAGCTTCCTAGCACTTTCCTTGGGAGAAAAGAGTGTAAAGTGGGTGAGAGAATTCTGATTTGTGTACCCGTGGAAGTGGAGAGCAAGAGAGTTTATGGAATATCTTAGAGCTTGAGAAAGTCAAAGAAAAGAAATAGGGAAAGAAGAATAAGAGATTAACCTCTTGGTGTAGTCAAGAAGTCAAGCAAAATATCTTGGGCAAAATATCTTGGGTGACATACGTATATTGCTAAGGAAAAGGGAGGATAACTCATCTTTTCAACTTTCTTGCATTCACACTTACCTTTCTACCAAAGTAATTTCTTGCATTCACACTCACACTTTTCTACAAAAATAATATCACTTTGCATATACATATATATATATATATATATATATCTCATAACTTAACCACTTAATATAGTTTTGCACATACTAAGTATATATTTATAATACAAATAGTCATTTCAATTATTTATAATCTTTACAATTCTCATTTAATGACATTATAAAATAATATGCTTATTAAATACTCTTCAATTATTTTTTGTAAGTAAGTGGCTTAAAAATAATAATTAACCACTTAAACACATAGTTTAATTATAAAAAAATTGGGTCGGGGTGTTACAACTTCTACCCGTACTCTTCTCCTTGGGTTGCTCTCTTATGGTGTACGGACATGTTTCAACCTTGTGGCCAATCCTTTCACACGAGAAACAGAGGGTGTTTATCCCTTCATAGAGCACACACTGCTCAAGCTTGCCGAGATAGAGTTTCCTAACCAACGGTTTATCCAAGTTAACTTGGATACACAATCTAGCAAATTTGCCCCTTTCTCCATTAGCTGTATGAGAGTCAATCCTCAGGACCGGTCCAATAGCTTTCCCGATCTTAAGGAGTGCATTAGGCTCATAAAATTCAATGGGCAACTCTGGTAGCCTAATCCAAACTGCTACTGAAGAAAGAGTTGCTATGGAAGCCTTAAACTCCGGTTCCCATTGTCTAATAGCAATAAACTGCTGACCAATGAACCAAGGACCCCCCATGAGGATAGTATCTACATCTTCATCTAACTCGAATTTCACTAGGAAATAATCATACCCCAAGTCTATGCAGTCCATACCTCCACACAGATTCCACATCTTTCTCACTCTCTCAACGAGGAATGAAAACGCCATTCTCCTCCCAAAGGTTTTGATGATAAGAGCTTTTTGCCAAGGTGCTCTCATTTGAACCTTCTCTTCTCTGGTAAATCCAATTCTAAGGCTACCGTCCTGGTCACTTTCCTCTTCAATGTCAGACTCCAAATCCTCTTGCATTGCGCTTTTAAGACCAAACGCTTGTGCAAATGCTCCAAGCATTGCACCCAACAGCTTATCCTTGTAACTCCCTATTTTAATCCCCTTTCCTTTCTCATTCGTCTCTTGAAAGCTATGGCTTTCCTTGAACTTTTTTGTGTTGCGAGCTAAGGCATCTTCTTCTTCTTCCGAGCGCTTCAGTCTTTCTCTCTCCATTTCGTCTCTATTACAGGAACTTCAATAGTACTTGTTGGAAAATAAAATAATATGATCCCTTTAATAACTAGAATAAAGAGGTTTCTCAATATTCTCTAATCACCACTACTTAAGATGTTGTCATGTTAGAAAATTGTAGTATGTCACTAATTATGATTTAGAAATTTTAGGAATTTCTTTTACACAATACTAAGCAAGTGGTATATTCTTAGACTTGGGTGTTAAGATAATATCATACTGAAAAATAACCCCAAGAGATAGTAGCATTCACAGGCCACGTCTTGGGGAGCTCACAATTAAGCCTAAAAACAGTATGCATCCAGTATGAGTGTTCTTTAATGTTTTTATTTTTTTTTATTTTCTAATATGTAAATTTTTTATAATTTTTTTAGGGTAAATTGCAAAGTACACCCCTAACATTTAGGAGTGACTAGATTTTACACCCCAACGTTTGGTTCCATTAGCAAATCACTCTCCCGGTTAGTTTCTGCTGTTAACTATATACCATGCCATCTTGCTGACATTATTTTTTTCCCAAATAAGGCCCAAAATGACACAGTATCAATGACACAGTTTCCATGAAAATAAAGTCAAGACTTGGCAAATGCAAAACGATGCAATTTTGCCTAAAGAGGAAAAAAATAAATAAATAAATTCTGGTACTGACACTATTTCCCCCACCGAATAGAAAATCTCAAAACCTTAAATCTAAACCCACAAACCCAACCCTTAGCTTCCTAACCCCCAAACCCAACCCTTGCCTTCCTAACCCTTACGAACCCAGACCACCACATCGGCTTTGCAACCAGCTCCTTGCATCGTGAACCTAGACGTGAATAAGTTCATCAAAGGCTCCATGTTAGCTCCTATCTTGGAAGTTGATGTCGTGCAGAAACATATGTAATAAAAGTAGACTTCAAAGTTTGTTGCAAATACAGATATATAAGATAGTATAATTCATCCCCTATTCTTGCAATGATCCATCAAACATAATAGGATACAAATACATAGAAAAAACAACCTTTAATTAACAACTATCACATTAAACACTCCAAAAAATTACACAGTAAAAACCCTCCAAAAAAGTTTTCAAAGAGAAGAGTGAAAGAAATTACATTCCAGTGAAAGAAATTACATTCCAGCAACAATGATATGGTCATGCAGAACCATCAATATATATATATATATATATATATAAACCACAAATCCATCAATAAAAAAAATTACATTCCAGGAATTACAAATCCATCAATCAAAAAAAACCCCCACCAAGTCAGAATCCAACAACATAATCCCTATGAAAAAGTGAAAGAGAGCTGGAAATAAGAGAAAAAGAATTCATTGATGCCACCTACAGCCCTACGATGATGGAACTGAGGAGCTGGAAGAGGACTATTGGTTTTGGGTTTTTATTTTTGAGTTTGGTTGAAGTTGTCGTATAAAAATCCAATTTTGTTTGTTTGTTTGTTTTCTCTTTGAGCAAAATGGCACCGTTTTGCATTTGACAGGTCTTCACTTCATTTTCAATGAAACTGTGTCGTTTTGGGGCTTATTTGGCAAAAAACCAAAAAACGTCAACAAGATGACATGACAATTAACAATAGAAACTAACTAGGGGGTGATTTGCTAATGGAACCAAACGTTGGGGTATAAAATCAAAATTTTGAAACCTTAGGGTATAAAATCCAATCATCCTGAAATGTTAGGAGTGTACTTTGCAATTTACCCGTAATTATTTATTTATTTATAAATTGCCTGATTAATCATAACTTCTTGTTTAATATTCATACAAAATTAGAAATATTGACAGGTTATTAAAATTAAATATTATTTTTATTAAAATTAAACATCATAAACATAAACATAAATGTAAGAATGTTGTTTTTGTTTTATTTTGAGACTATAAACATATTTTAGTCTTTATTCAAATTTGAGAATCAGGAAATATGGAAATTGAAATGTTAACATATGAATTTATTAGGCTATTTATACATCTTCATCCTTTGTTATTAAAATATAGATCAGAGTCTTTTAGCTCTAAACAAGTTTTATTATCCAAAGATAATACATCATTATTTTGCTGTGTCCTTCCACTTGGTATGATTTCATTGACTCTTATTTCATTGCAATTGAATTGGGTACAATTGCAATTGTCCAAACAAACAAAAAATGTAGCTTTAGGTGAGTCATGAAGTGTTCAAGAGCCAATTATCTCTAAGTTATTCGCACATAAATACATCTTTATGCAATTTTTAAAGTATAATATTTATGTTACACATTCACTATGTATATTTAAATGTTTTATTTATTTATTTTCTATTTAAATTTTATTTATTATTTTCTTTTCATTAGTAGTTAATGGATTCTAACTTATTGTTTATTTTTCAAATATGTAATTTTAAAAAATAAAAGTGTTACAAATATATAAAAGTAATAATAATTTTGTAGAATATAGCATCAATAATTTATTTCTATGATCAACATAATTAGACCAAAAACAAACAATTATTTCCTTGGAATTCTATCAACAACCAACATGTTAATAATTGTCCCAACTAATATTAAAATGCTATAAAATATTAATTGTCAAAACTAATGTTATACAGCAATGTTTTGACTTTGAATATAATTTGCCAAACTACAGTATATGTTAAAAGATCGATAGAATTTAATTAGACAATTTGACGGTTGTCATTGGGTAAAGGTATGATTTAGTGGAGCAGAGATTATGCCCATATCCCTCGTCTTATAGAGTAACTGAACAAGCAGACGAGGGTTTTAGGAATATTGAGTAGAGATTAATGTGGCCAAACCCCTCTTTGAGAATTAAATCTCCATTCACTACTTCCTCTAATGAAAGCAACTAGGAATCTCTTTATCGGGAGAAAAAAAAAAAATATTATGATAGGAAACTCAAAGTTACCTATATGAATTATTATTTTTGATATGATTAATTTTGTCAATATATTTATAACTATATGAATGTTCTTAGTTGCATTGTCTATTATTTGGATACTAAAAGCAACTAGAAATCTCTTTATTGGGAGAAAGGAACTATTATGATAGGAAACTCAGTTAAATAAATGAATTATTGTTTTTGATATGATTAATTTTTTCAATATATTTATAACTATATGAATGTTCTTAGTAGAATCTTCTATTGTTTGGATACTCAAAACTTCGTAGACATAAACATTAACAGTAACATAACAATATATGTTTTTTTGTTCATATGAACTTGACAATATATGAAATTTTTTTTGTAAATTAATGAATTTATTTGGTCATTTGCACCTTCTCCTCATTTATTAAATTAATTTTAAACTGTATTTATGAGAGATGTGTAAGAATAAAATTCCTGAAGTTCCAAACAAATTTCAACCCTTGGAAGATATATAGTTTGGCGTTAGTGTCATTCTTTGTATTGCTTTCATTGATTAAGGTAAAATTTGTGGCGCTAGAAAGATAATTCAAAATAAAAAAAATTTCCAAATTAAACTATCCTAAGTATGATAATGGTGCACCCCCATCCTATATTCTAGACCAATGAGGTTATAGCACATTAGTAATCATAACTAATTTTTCAAAGGACCAATCATAATTAATTAATTCACTATAATCACTTGTGTCTAGTCCTAATTATAAGGATATGTATTAAGCGCTAAAACTTGATTTGATTATAATTTTTAATTTTGTGTTTCAATTGGATCACCTGTTTGGTTTTTTGGTTGTTTAAAAATTCTAAATATATATAAAATGAAGAATTTGGAAATCCAATAGTCGAAACTATATATTTTTTATAATAATATTCATTTTCAGCTTTTTGCATGTTGGTAAAGGAAAAAAAAAAATGTCATAATTGGCCCAAAGCATGCCCAAACCTTGAGTGTGTGACACTAATTGAGTTTGAAAATTTTGGGATTTAGTGTTCTTCTTCTAAATTAATTTGTGTACACTTCACTTCACTGCAAAATAGCGAAACCCCGCCCCAACATTTGGACATTAGAATTAGTGTATGGCTATGATTTCCTCTAAACTAAGTCAAAATGTATAAGAGACGTGACTGCATATCTTTATATGTTCCTATTGCAAAAGTTGAGTGCTTCTATAACTGATTCAAATGAATCAAATCAAACTTCTTTTAATTAGCAATATGGGCTGTGGTATTTGTGTTTGTCACATATTGAAGCCTCCACGTATACAACTAACTTATAACCTTATGCATATGCATAGATATACTTCAAGATATACAATAAGATGCATAATATAATTCATATATATATAATTTAAATATTATTGATAGTCATTTTTATAGTTGGTTAACTCTTTAAAAAAATTTGTAAGGATATTATTAGTTATAAAATGTAAATTGTCCATTTTTTTTAAAAAATTATTGTGAATCACTTTTTTCTTTTTCTTTTTTACAATTTATTTATTCTAGACTCATTGGTTTTTGTACTTAATAACTCACTTGGATGAATATTTATGATGTAGTCCCACGTTTGATTCTAAAATTAAGAAATAAAACTTTTTAAGAATAAATAATTTAGGACATATGGTGCAAAATCGGAATTCTAATTTAGAATTTTAATTTGAGTTTTTCTCAGTTTCACCTATTATTATATATATAGATTAGTAAAATTTATATATAACTTTTAAATTTTAATAATATAATTTCAACGATAATTTAGTTATTGGAAAAAATACATAGTTTATTTATTAGTTATTTTTGTGACAAAAGTTAATTTATTAGTTATTAGCATAGAGATTTGGAGTCCAAGGTTTTAGTGATGATGTATACTGAATATAGCAAAAGAATGAGTTTTACAAGTTGCTCATGAACAAGTTGACTAGTTGAGCTTGATTGATAAGAAAATAAACCAAGTTTTAACATATAATTAAATTTATTGATGATCACAAACTCAACCAATGTTCAAAATAAAATTAGATGAACATATATTCCTAAATTTCAACGCTTGACATTCCTATAAAATATATGTGTGGCTCTAGTACATATAAAGAAATTACACTGTAAGAATATATTTGCAACTACACTATCACTCGTCCTGTAGGTAATATATAATCCCATGACGCCAAAAATCTATTTGTATGAAATTTCTCCTATAATTTATAAGTCTTGTTAGGTTCTAAATGTTTAGAACAATTAGTAAATCGTGAACACAAATTTGTCTAGATATAGATCTTAGAGTCTATAGGTATTATTAGATAATGCTCAAGGTGATTCAAGTCAAGATTTAAGAACATACAAGCTACAGGAAGAAGATTTCATAATCTGCTTGGTTCGATCAATCGAAAGACAGGCTCGACCGATCGAAAGTCGTATTTGCAGAATTTTAATTAATCCCAAACAGCAGTTCAAGTCCATTAAGGATTAGGGTTTCAGATCTACTTCTCCCAGTATATAAAAGAAACCTTAAGCACGTTTTTATAAGGCTTTTAAGAGAGAGAAGAGTGTGCCTCTCTCATATTTTCTACCTAAAAAACTTTCTCATATTTTCTACTGGTGTTATTACTTGAAGAATCTCAAGATCCGGTATTGTAGAAGTTGTTGCCTTCTCTAGTCATCAAAGGTGCTGATGATCTAAACCTTCAAGGGTGGTCTTCGAGTCACAAACAGAAGAGTTTGTGTTGCTAAACCTTTGAGTGGGATCCCAAAGTCACAAATGTGGGTGTTTGTGTTTTGCAAAGGCCAAAGAAAGAAGTAGTCCATGAACTTGGAGCTATCATGGGGTTGTGGTAGTAATTTTTCTACTCGAAGTAGCAATAGAATGTTAGTGGTCTAAATTCTATTGTACAAACTTCAATTCTTTCATAGTGGATTTTCTTTTTACCTTGAGGATAGTTAGGTTAAATCATCCTCAGGTTTTTATCGGTTTGGTTTCCTGGGTCATCATATCTTTGTGTTCTTTATATTCCGCACTTTACATTGATATGATTATATGATTATGTTAACCAATATCTAAAATTTGGACTAAATAATCACTTGGTTAATTAACTAGGTTAATCCAATTGTGTTTTAAGAGGTCTAAAAAGGTACAAGTCTGATATGGGATAATTCTTCATTGTTTGTAATATATTTCTCTCCACACAATAAATGGAGGCTTAATGTTTAAACTATGAAACTTATAATCGTGTAATTCAACTAATGAGCACATCTTAGTGTTTCCAACGGAAACATATACGGTTCAAATTCATTTTAAATATCAAATTATAAATAAATAGATAAATTTTACTCATAGAGGGTTCAAACTATGAATGAAATATGCTATAGTTATGGACTTAATTTTTTTATGAAACGTTTACTATTGAAATGAGAACGAATATGATTAATCTCATATCAACAAAATAACAAATAAATTCTCTAATTATTTTTTGTTTTGTGATTAGACTTAGACAATAAAATTTATAATATCTCTAGTATTAATCATATAATATTCTGAAAAAAAAATAGTTGCTTTACTCGCCGAGAAAGGGAGGGGGGCCTAATTTGTATATCCCCTCCCTAACTACGCGATCAAAGGAAATTAATTTCCTGGACGCACTAGTCAACACACTCAACATGTACCAATTTTGGTTCTTCTTATTTTCCCAAATTTCTCTCTCACATTTGAAATTTTGAATTTAATTGGAAACTTAACTCCCATTTACTGCTGTTGATAGAGACTACTATTCCAAGCCAACTTACATATCCTCATACACCGTACCCCTCTATAAATACCTTTAACATCCCATATTCTTTCCCATCTTCAAACTATTCATATAATTAACCCTCTCTTACTTCCTCTATCTGCATACGCCTACACATACACATACACACAATCGCAATGAACTCATCAAAAATCATGCTCACCTTGCTGGTTTTAACTATGAGTATAGCCATATCTCTTTCAAGTGTTGATGATGAATCACATGTCAACATAAAGAATGATAACGCTTGTAAGGTTGAATTTAATCAACCATGTGTTTGCTTTATTCCATGACAAATTTGCTTGTAATACAGCACTTAGAAACCCTGTATTTAGGTGGGAATCATGTAAGGGTAGTGTGTGAGAGAGTGTGAAGAAATGCTCAAGACTGTGCAGTGAAGCAGGGACTCGCGGCTTGATCTCGCGGGAGGCTCGCTGCTTGCAAGCCGCCAAAAGTTGCACACGCGCAGAGCATGCAGGGGAGTTGAACAGTCATGCCACCTAGAGCACTACAGGACAAAAATCCAGACTGACCATTAAGTTAGCTCGCGGCTTGAACTCGCGACTCAGTCAAGTCGCGAGGTCAAGTTGCCAGCCAGCCCTGTTTTTGGAAAAACTGACTCTTCACATTCTATTCTCACACTAATATAAATACCCCTCATTCCCACAAAATATGTGTGGCTATTCAGATAGAAAAACCCTAAGAGAGGTTTCCTCAAAACACCCACCCAATTAGAGAGAGCTACTCATTCTTAGAGAGAAACTTTTGTAGTATCTTCTCATTCCCTCTCTCATTGTCATACCTATTGAGAGGAGATTTCTATCCAAACACTACCCACACCAATTTAGAGTGTTGAGTGTTTTTGGAGTTTTGGGAAGTATTGGAAGATGCCAAGGATGGCGGATGCTACGGTCGAGTAGCGGAATCCGATAAGCTAGAAAAGAAAAAGGTTTGGCGCAACCTCGTTGGAGCAAGAAGCTTGGAGGGCTTAGGTACATCGGGTAGATTAGGCTTGGAGGGTCTATTACTGTTCATGTATCCCAACTACATTTTCTAGTGGATTTTTGACCGCTTGGAGGGCGGTGGAGAGGTTTTATGCCGAGGGCTTCGGTTTCCTCTTCGATAACACATCGTGTGTTGTTTTTGTGTTTGCATCTCTCTTCCCTTTATCTTTGCCTTTTATTTTCTGCTGTGGATGTGATCTATAATTGGCTTAGATTGATTTTCAATTCTGTTTATAGCTTATGTTCATTTTCCGCGCACTAGTTGTTTGTCATAAAGCTTGAATTGGTTATTTTGTATTTGAGGGTCTAAATGTTCAAGGGTGTTTATACACATATTTGAACTTTCAATTGGTATCAGAGCGGGTACACTTGTTGTGGTTTAAATACCTAAGTGTGATCCTTGACCCCTTGTGTTTATTTGCCATGGATTGTGCTTTGTATGACTCTTTGCATGATTTGGTTGGTGATGAATGTAACATGCCACGTGTTTGTGAAAATGCCTCTATGAGTGTTAATCCTCATAAATGTGATGACATGTTATTTGAATCTATGGGTGTTGTTGACAAACTCTTAAAGAAAAATGCTAAGAAGTTTCAAAAGAATTTGAGCAAGTTATTTTGTGAAAATGATGATTTGATTGCTAAGCTCAATGAATCCAACAAATTGGTTGAGAAATATAAAAAACTTGCTGAAATTTCTCATGAAAAGCTGAAAGAGTTTGAATGTTTGAATATGGACTTGGATGCTAAACTTGTTTTGTCTAACAAACTTGTTGATGATCTTAAATGTGAAAATGAATCTCTTAAGATGCATGCCAAGTGTTTGATTGCTGAACCTATTGTTAAAAAGGATGAAAATATTTGTTGCAATCATGTTATAGTACCCGATTTTGTGCCTAGTGTGTGTTCTACCTTAAAGGACAAATCGGTGTACATTCCTCCACATAAAAAAAATCAAAAGGTGGAGAGAAAAACTGTTAAGTCAAAGCCTTCGTAAGTTGAAGAGGGAACAAAACCATGTTGCTAGATCTCTTCCCAAAAAGCCTGGTGGACCTAAATACATTGTCTGTCACCATTGTGGTGCCTTTGGTCATCTAAGACCTCAATGCTCTAAGTTTCATGCTTTTAAAAGAATCAAAAGAAAAGAAAAACTTGAGCTTTTTGGAAGTTGTGATAAAAAGAGTAAACCGGTTTTGAGTGAAAATAGCATGTTGTTAAAGAAAATGTTTAATACTCTTAACTCCTTGACTATGTGCATCTCCGGTTCTCATTGTTCTAACCCTCGTCTCGCTTCTCTTGAGACACTCATTCCAAACAATCGTTCCGTTTGGATGAGGAAGGGTTCATATGGTTGAGCTTTTGCTCTTTTTGGTCCTTGATCTAATTCTTTCGATCTTTATAGGACCCTTCATGCATTCAATGTCATATTTTCATGCATTTTGTGCATCTTGCATTTTTTTGTATGCATTGTTTTGTTTTTGATCTTACTTTTATATTTCAGTTTTGTGTGAGTAAAAAATCCAAAACCACATAAAAAGTGAAAAATTTAAAAAGTTTGATCGTATATGTTTGAGCACATATCACATGTGAGTTTGGCCTTGTATCTTTGTGCATTTACGAGCTTAGCTTGTTATTTTTGCACTTATATCTTTGTGGGAAAAATCTTGACATCTTTGTGTGATTGTTGTAAATCGATCTTCAAGCTTGTCATGAATGATTTGTCAATAGTCATGTTGGTTTTAATACATGCGTAGACTTGTACTTATATCTCTTCCCACTCTTTTATTTTTATTGCTTAAAGAACTCAATAAATGTAAATCTCAAAATGAAAAGAGATAATGAGCTGCAAAAGCCGTTGCACATACTAGTATTTGACTAGAAAAAAGGGAAAGCGACTTAAATGAAATTGTATGATGCCCAAAAAGCCAAAGACTTGTTCATCAAATTGAAATATCACAAATTTCAGGCATCGATCTCAAAATGAGATGTTTTGATTCAAAATGATCAAATGTTATGAATTGTAAAGAAGCCAAATGAAAAGCTTCATCATATGTAATCATTTTCTTGTGGGAGGTCATATATGCTCATTTCTATAATTGAGATAAACCACTTGACTTAGCACTAGTTGTGTATGACTTGATTGAATTGATCATTGAAACTTCACTCTAGACTAAGGACTATTCCACATTTGATACACACACACAACACACATGCCTAATGGTCAATGAATGTCTTATTCATTTGTTAGATTGTACTTGTCTAAATGTGATGTGTGTGTGCTCAATCTTATATGGATTAATCCAAAAAGATTTTTAATCATTTTATATGTTTTTGGAAGTGATTTTTATCACTCTTTGTGTTCATGTTTAGTGTTTACTTTGTTTTTCATTATTTTACTATGTTCTATATTGAAAAACAGGTGTCAGTGTTTTTTGCGGCTCAGCTGGCGACTCGCTAGTTGTGAGCTCATCCAGAAGCTTTTGGCGACTCACTCGCGGCTTGCTCGCGACTCACTCGCGACTCGCGAAAATTTTCGTGACTGAAACTCGCGACTCGCGGCTGGCTCGCGAAAATTTTCGCGACTGAACCTCGCGACTCGCCCAGTCGCGAAATGCCCAGAAACAGCTTTTTAAAGGGTTTTTTGTGGGAAACTTGTTTTAAACCTCTCCCATCCTCTCTAAAACCCCTCTTTCAATATTTTTACATCAAAACCCAACCAATTTGAATGGTTTTTCATTCCATTAACATTTCTAAGGTAATTATAAATTCTTTTCATTATTTTTGATCCTTGGATTATGTTTTGGAGAGTTTTGTGCTCTTGGTTGGGATTTTTATCATTGGGGTTGGGAAAACTTAATTTTTGTCAAATTTCTTCATGGGATTGGTTTTTTTTGTTGATATGCATTGGATGTTGGCCCCTTGTGGCAGAAAGAACATGTATTAAGGGTGGATTTCATAATGTTCCTGCATTGTTTCACATTTTTATTCATAGTGTGCATGCTAGGTGTTTGATAAAATGCCTCTTAGACATTTTCTCGCTTGTTTGGACTCCGATGAGTACCAAACTTGGGGGTTTCTCATGTTTCCTCATTAGGAACATGTTTGGTTCATTGGTTGTGTATTTAACACACCTTGCTCCACATGTGCATTTTTCATGCATTGGTCATGCATTGCACTTAGCCACCTCTTGCACACACCTTTGCTACCCTTGTCATGCATTGGTCTATACCTTGCTTCTTCATCCTAGCATGTCATGTCTGTCTTATGCTTTGTAGCATTTTACTTTGTCATGGGTTTGAGCTTCATTTTCTCATTCATCTTGCACCCCTCATGTATCATTAGCATTGTTCGTACCTTCATCTCTTGCCATCGTTTCTTCTTGACCCTTTATCTATTCTTGACAAAAAGGGGGAGAGTATACTCTAGAGAATATTTCGGAGTATTTTGTCATTTCTATATGACTCTTATGCACATTCTTAGGGGGAGAAATTCTATTTCTCATGCACATTTGTAGGAGGAGAGATATTCCATAGGAGAGATGCATATACCAAGGGGGAGAAGACATTGAGATAATAAGAAAACTTTGTTTTGAACAAGCACAGGCTTTATGGTGCTTTGAGTTATGTTTTGTGGTTCTCTTCGCATCATGTTTTTGTTTTGGACATGCATACTTCCTTATGCTATTGTGCTTCATTAAATGCATGTTCGGATGATCAATTGATTTGCTATGTGATCATTGTAGTCATTTCTATATGACTGTTTTGGTGTTTGATCAAGTTGCTCATATATTTTACATCATGTTTACTTGATCGCAATTTGCTTGTTACATTATACTTGTCCTTTTATTACTTGCTTTACCTTGAGGGTCTAATGTGTTTTGTGCAAGTGTTTCAGGTTACAAGTATATATGTTCCAAGTGCATCACAGTTTCTCATCACTTTGAAGGGGAGAAACTTTATGCACTTTTAGTTTATATTGTTTAAGTTTTTATTCAATATAATGTGTTTGTACCCATGTGCTTTTGTAAGCTTTTAGGGTTATATTTTTATGCATATTTGTAGGCTTTATGGTTTGTACCATGCTTTATGCAGCCTTTTATGCTTTGTTTAAATCAGTACTTCTATATAAATGTATTGCATTTTCTTTTAAGTACTGTCACTCTTGTGCTCTTGTAGGATTGTTCCTAGATGCATATACTTAGTGTATTATGCATTGGTTGAGTGTTTGGCATGCAAGAGACTTGCATTGAGCTTGTTAGCTTGTATGTCCTAGTGTTCATTCCAAGTGTGAATGAGCATTGTGGTCATTACTTTGTAGTGATTACTTCATTGATCAAGTCATGATTTGTTTCTTAACTCTATCTTTGCTTGATCACATATTGCTTGCTTCATATGCATTTCATACTTTTCTGCATACAATGATCATGGTGTATTGTTGTGTTTCAGGAGATTCATGTTCATATGATTCAAGAGCTGCACAGCTTCTAGATTTAGGTGTGAGTGAGTTTTGCCATTGTTCCCAAACTCACGTTTAAGTCTAGAGTCTGTTTTAGGGTGTTTTGTCATGGAATAGCCAAAGGGGGAGATTGTAAGGTTGAATTTAATCAACCATGTGTTGGCTTTATTTCATGACAAATTTTCTTATAATACAGCACTTAGAAACTCTGTATTTAGGTGGGAATCATGTAAGGGTAGTGTGTGAGAGAGTGTGAAGAAATGCTCAAGACTGTGTAGTGAAGCAGGGACTCGCGGCTTGATCTTGCGGGAGGCTCGCTGCTTGTAAGCCGCCAAAAGTTGCATACGCGCAGAGCATGCAGGGGAGTTGAACAGTCATGCCACCTGGAGCACTACAGGACAAAAATCCAGACTGGCCATTAAGTTAGCTCGCGGCTTGAACTCGCGACTCAGTCAAGTCGCGAGGTCAAGTCGCCAGCCAGCCCTGTTTTTGGAAAAACTGACTCTTCGCATTCTATTCTCACACTAATATAAATACCCCTCATTCCCACAAAATATGTGTGGCTATTCAGATAGAAAAACCCTAAGAGAGGTTTCCTCAAAACACCCATCCAATTAGAGAGAGCTACTCATTCTTAGAGAGAAACCTTTGTAGTCTCTCCTCATTCCCTCTCTCATTGTCATACCTATTGAGAGGAGATTTCTATCCAAACACTACCCACACCAATTTAGAGTGTTGAGTGTTTTTGGAGCTTTGGGAAGCATTGGAAGATGCCAAGGATGGCGGATGCTACGGTCGAGTAGCGGAATCCGGTAAGCTAGAAAAGAAAAAGGTTTGGCGCAACCTTGTTGGAGCAAGAAGCTTGGAGGGCTTAGGTACATCGGGTAGATTAGGCTTGGAGGGTCTATTGCTGTTCATGTATCCCAACTACATTTTCTAGTGGATTTTTGACCGCTTGGAGGGCGGCGGAGAGGTTTTACGCCGAGGGCTTCGGTTTCCTCTTCGATAACATATCGTGTGTTGTCCTTGTGTTTGCATCTCTCTTCCCTTTATCTTTGCCTTTTATTTTCTGTTGTGGATGTGATTTATAATTGGCTTAGATTGATTTCCAATTCTGTTTATAGCTTATGTTCATTTTCCGCACACTAGTTGTTTGTCATAAAGCTTGAATTGGTTATTTTGTATTTGGGGGTCTAAACGTTCAAGGGTGTTTATACACATATTTGAACTTTCAACGCTAATGAACATGTGTTACCAGAAGGCGAGGAACCATCCTTTCTCCCAAGAAGGGGTCGATTTCTTGCCCAACAGTTCAAAGCTGTGAGAACTTGTGAAGTGTACCCTAAAATTTGTCGTGATAAGAACAGCCCGGGGCCTAATTGCTGCAGCAAACAATGTGTTAATCTGATGACAAACAAACTTAACTGTGGGAAGTGTGGAAAAAAGTGCAACTACTCTGAAATGTGTTGCCAAGGGAAATGTGTGAACCCATCCAGTGATGAGACACACTGTGGCCAGTGCAACAAGATGTGCAGCAAGGGAAGTTCATGTGAGTATGGGCTATGCAGCTATGCTAATTAAAGAGTTGTACTAGTGCTTTTCTGGTTGTAACAACTAGCAAAGATGTTATGCTTCATATATATATATATAAATGGCTAGGGATAAAATGTGATAGTAATACATACACAGGACCAAAGGAGGAAGAATGATTTTAGGTAACAAATAAAGGCAAGATGATCACTCTTTCATACGCTTTTGCCAACATGCATATCTATTGGTGTGAAATATATTGCTTATCTTGTTTTTGGTGTAATTGGTGTGATACTAATTAATAATTGGTTTTGTTTTTGACGTAATAAGGTATAGAATTACCTCTCTATCTTATAATATTTGAGTATGCTTAATGCTTGCAATTGCAATTTCCATCTATGCTAAACCACATTACAAATACATATATATGTGGGTAATTGGTTTTTATTGTAGCACAAAATTAAACATGATTTTAGTATGTGAAAATATTGTGCTATCTATTAGTTGATTGATATACTTCTCGATTATTTGGGCACAATACTTCTATCAAAAAAGAAAAATTATGTGATGTTCAGTAATATTCTTATAAATTGTGTAATTTTTTTTAATGTAAAATTTTCTCTCTCTCTCTCTCTCTCTCTCTCTCTCTCTCTCCAATACAACATGCAAAACTTTTATTTTGCTTCCTACTTCCCCCCCCCCCCCAACCAAAAAAAAAAAAAAGTAATTTCTATTTTCATTTTTTCATTGGAAATTTGAACTCACCGATTAAAGGAAAAACTGTTAACATTAATAAATAAATAACCTACTAAATGATAAGAGGCCCAAACCGCAAAGGCAACAGCAGGAAAGCATCATTTTAGCACCAAAAAAAGAAGCAAGAAAGCATCATTTTAGCAACCATGCATGTGAATAGAATAGTGATGAGTATGACAAGCCCAACCTAGAGTTGAATTTAACAACAAAACCAATGGGTCAGACGTTTGACAGAATCCTAAACTGCCGTCCTGGACTTTTCGTCCTAACTCATCCACGGAAAAAGGATGGGACTCACGTTTGTGTGATTTACACTGCGTGTGCAATGGTGATACCGAGTACCAGTTCTTATCAAAAAATTATTATGCCGATCGGAAGAACTATTAAAACGGTTCTCCTTAGTCTTCTTAATCGATAAAACGTTATCAATTATACATGTAGTCTTTCTAATGAATCTAATAATTTTTCATCCCTATTCATGATCAAAATCTCTCTTTTCATTTTTTTTTTCTTCTCTCTTTTATAATAATCATCTACTAATACTTTACCAAAAAAAAAAAAAAAAAAATCATATAATACATCATATATATATATATATATATATATATATAAAGACACACACACATAACATAAGTACCATCTTTAGCCTTCTTTTTTTTTATTATTATTATAATCACTTACGGAAAGAACTTGAGGTATTTAACTAAATTTACGTGTGTGGTCCGGATGTAATTTGGAGAAAGTATACAAGAGTTATTGTCGGTATAATTTGATTTATTTATTTATTAGTTTGGCCTAAAAGAAAACTCTTCCTTATTTTATAGTTCATTTTTTGGTACATTTTGTAATCATTCGGAAACAATTTTGTCTCAAAATCAAAAGTAAATTTGTAACAATCTTTGCACGTACACAAAGCTCAAAAGAGTCCCAAAACATAAAAATTCATAATCACATTGATTTAAAATAGCCATCTCTTAGGAGGAAGTATTCCTTTCACCATACATAATTTAAAAAATAACAATACAAAGGGAAATTGTAAGGAGAGAGAAAAGAAAAATGGAGTCAGATATTGTGAATCAAATATTTGTGGTATATATAATAGAGCGTATGATGGATTCATGTGATTGTTTTTCTTCTAAGCAGTGAATTAGGCTTTTTTGTTCCTTCTTTTCTATGGAAAATGATCCTTTCAATAATTTTTATTTGAACTGGATCTAGTTTATAATTATCAAATTAAATATTATAAATCTAAATGCATTAACTATTTCCTCTCCCACCCACCAAAAAAAACACCTTGTGGAAGGGCGTTTAGATTGTAAGCCTGTAAAGGATCAAGGATACTTATATCATTTGCACATAATAATAATAAAATTGTCCAATCAGTAAAGTCCCTTAGAGTTGAACAAGAACTAAAATAAAATCTTAACTATACTAAAACTAATTGATATTTTAACCTGATAATAAAGAGTAATTATTCTAAAATAGAGCAATTATTATAGAGTAGACATTATAAATTCAAATATATCGTATCAATAATACAATGAGTTCTAAGTTAGTGCTGGACTATAAGTTAAATTTCTATCAAATCTATTAAAAAATATACTAATAACAAAAAAAAAAATAATAATAATTTGGTCCACCATGCTTTTCCAAATAGTTTTATGATAAAAGCCTAAGGTCAAAACATAGACTGCATGGAAGTGCTTCCGTACCTGTTTTTTGTTTTGGTTTTTGTTTTTTTAGTCTCGGAAAAAGAAAGTTGTTTAAACTTCTAACCAGTCTTGCAATGATATATGCAATTCAGTCTATGTGACAATTTAATACGACTAATCATTTTTTATTTTTTGAATAATATTATGATTGGTAAACAAATTTTTTCTCTTCGGGGTTTGCAAATTTTTTTTTTTTTTTTTACCTTTCATTGGGAAGATCGACCTTTTTCTTTTCGTTGTTTGCAATCTAAATAGGGAAAACCGGGAAAAGAGACTTATAGAGCCTTTCCGAATCTCTCTTATATACGTATTTTTCTTCCTAAAGTGCTCTTTCACATGTGTTGCCGTCCTTTTTTATAATTATTATCCAATTTTCAAAACTAAATTATTTCATGCAAAGTTTAATTCATAATTGTTAAAAACTAAAAAATGACATTGTGATCAATGTATAGGAATTAAAAAAATATGTTAATGATAGGGAAAAATGCCCATACACCCCCTAAACTTTCAACTACTGGTCAAAAGACCCCCTTAACTTTTTTATTGGCTAATTTACTCCTTAAACTATTCAAAACTGCCAAATCAATACTTCAGTTAGTCTCACGTTAAAACACTAACGGAATAAGCACGTGCGACTCACGTGACTTTTAATTCTCAAACTTTAATCACCCGAAAGTCCAAAACCCAGCAGAAAGAGGAGGGAAGAGAAACAGGTTCGGCAGTGAAAGAGCTCAGGCAGTCAGTTCAGAGCCACTGTGATCTTTCCCTTGCCGTCTCGCCGCCCTTGTCCCGGCGGTGCCTTGGTGGTTCCGCCGCACTGTTCTATGTTGGTATGTTTTTTTTTTTTTTTTTTTTTTTCCTTTCATTCGTTCCCTGAGTTTAAATCCACAGTGAACTTCTTCTTTTTTTTTTTAATCTACATGTACGAATTTCTATAATAGAAATTATTGGTTTGGTTTAATTTTTGGGTTGGGTCTCTGTGAGTTTGGTTTGGTGTTGTACCACCTGGTATGTTTGTTTTTCACCTCTTACGTAATGCTATTTAAATCCACAAAGAACTTGTTTTCTATCTCCATGTGAGAATTTCTATAGTAAGAATTATTTGTTTGTTTTAATTTTTGGGTTGGGTCTCTGTGAAATTTTTGTTTTTTTTTTTTTTTTTTAATCTCCATGTGTTGTTCACTGGATGTTTGATTAAATGCCTGAGAGACATATAGCTACTGCTCTAATGGTTTAAACAATGAATCCTGAAATTGGCTGCACGCATTAATGAAGATACAAATTGCAGATATCTTTTTTATGTTTTCAGATATACGTGGATTTCCAAGATCTCCAATGCACACAAACTTTGTATTACATATAATTCAGGTTGAAACCTTACCTATCAAAAAAAAAAAAAAAAAATGCTTGTTGAAGTCTTGAAATAGTCGTCAACCACTTTATGCAACTATACATTAGCATGGTGGATGGAGGACTTCAAAATTAGTGTCATATAATGTCATTAGCAAAGCTTGTGTTGACCTGTATTAGCTGTTTGGAACTGCGGTGAACTAAAGTTTATTATAAATTCTGTGATTTTTTTTTTCCACTTTTCATCAAGTTAAGTGGATGGTGGAGGATTAGGAGATTTTTATATATGATATTTAATGTGGAAAACATAAATAGACATATAAGCATTTGAAAAAGATATACAAAGTTTGTCTCTGAAATTGGCTACTCTATTTGTGGCTTTGCCGAGTGCAGTAATGCAAATTCCACTGCTAGCTTTCTTAACTTCAGCAATTGAGTCATTGACATGCCCATCTTATGTTCATTGTCTCTGCTAGTAAACATTCCCCACTCTTGCTGAGCCTAGGACAATTCTTTTTGGGCTAGTTGCCTTTAAGAGTGGATTTTAAAGCGATTTATTGTCATTTAGTTCTATATTTATTGTCATTTATTGTCATTTATCACTAAACAAAAGGCCATGTATTGTCATTTATTGTCCATTAGTATTTTTAAAAGGCCATGTATCACTAAACAAAATATAGAACTAAAAAATTATTTATCTTCTTGCACTCATAAATGACAATAAATGACAATAAATATAGAACTAAATGACAATAAATCGCTTTAAAATCCACTCTTAAAGGCAACTAGCCCAAAAAGAATTGTCCTAGGCTCAGCAAGAGTGGGGAATGTTTACTAGCAGAGACAATGAACATAAGATGGGCATGTCAATGGCTCAATTGCTGAAGTTAAGAAAGCTAGCAGTGGAATCTGCATTGCTGCACTCAGCAAAGCCACAAACAGAGTAGCCAATTTCAGAGACAAACTTTGTATATCTTTTTCAAATGCTATATGTCTATTTATGTTTTCCACATTAAATATCATATATAAAAATCTCCTAATCCTCCACCATCCACTTAACTTGATGAAAAGTGGAAAAAAAAAATCACAGAATTTATAATAAACTTTATAAATCCTATATGACAAGCTTTGCTAATGACATTATGACACTAATTTTGAAGTCCTCCATCCACCATGCTAATGTATAGTTGCATAAAGTGGTTGACGACTATTTCAAGACTTCAACCTGAATTATATGTAATACAAAGTTTGTGTGCATTGGAGATCTTGGAAATCCAAGTATATCTGAAAACATAAAATAGATATCTGCAATTTGTATCTTCATTGATGCGTGCAGCCAATTTCAGGATTCATTGTTTAAACCATTAGAGCAGTAGCTATATGTCTCTCAGGCATTTAATCAAACATCCAGTGAACAACACATGGAGATTAAAAAAAAAAAAAAACAAGAATTTCACAGAGACCCAACCCAAAAATTAAAACAAACAAATAATTCTTACTATAGAAATTCTCACAAGGAGATAGAAAACAAGTTCTTTGTGGATTTAAATACCAATACGTAAGAGGTGAAAAACAAACATACCAGGTGGTACAACACCAAACCAAACTCACAAAGACCCAACCCAAAAATTAAACCAAACCAATAATTTCTATTATAGAAATTCGTACATGTAGATTAAAAAAAAAAAAAAAGTTCACTGTGGATTTAAACTCAGGGAACGAATGAAAGGAAAAAAAAAAAAAAAAAAAAAAGACATACCAACATAGAACGGTGCGGCGGAACCACCAAGGCACTGCCGGGACAAGGGTGGCGAGACGGTAAGGGAAAGATCACGGTGGCTCTGAACTGACTGCCTGAGCTCTTTCACTGCCGAACCTGTTTCTCTTCCCTCCTCTTTCTGCTGGGTTTTGGACTTTTGGGTGATTAAAGTTTGAGAATTAAAAGTCACATGAGTTGCACGTGTTTATTCCGTTAGTGTTTTAATGTGAGACTAACTGAAGTATTGATTTGGCAGTTTTGAATAGTTTAAGGAGTAAATTAGCCAATAAAAAAGTTAAGGGGGTCTTTTGACCAGTAGTTGAAAGTTTAGGGGGGTGTATGAGCATTTTTCCCTTAATGATATATCCATGAGAGTGAAGTTGTAAAATTCACAACTTGTCGGTTTTTCAAGGTAGTTTAAAGCAAAGATAGAAATTTGAAACTTTTTGGCTTTTCGTTATTCTACCGTTGGACCAAGTCTATCATTTGTTTAAAATACTAGTAAAATGTAATCCCACCGAATATGGCATAACCATGAAAATAGATACCAACGATTTATTTATTAGGGGTGGATGGAAATAATCTCGTTAACCACATATATATGATCCATAGGAATTAATAGTAAGGAGCAGGAGTGTAGGACACAGTAGCCTACCCTGCCTACCACCTTAAATTTAATGTGTGTCAGTTTTTCAATTTTCCCCTAATTTGGAGCTTAAAAATTCTTTGGAAGCCTAACTTCGTTTACTGAATCCTTTTAAAACCATTGAATTAGACCATCTCATCAATTAATGAACACAGCATATGGATTATGGCCCATGCAACTATGAACTTTACTTTCCATACCATGGCCTTCCAATTCTCTATAAAAATCTCTATCTCTAGCTACATTTTTATCCATTCAAACTGTGCCCTCCTCTTTTAATTCCTTCATACTTCAAATATCTCTCCCTTATATTGCACACACTCACACACAAAATCATGATGTCCCCAAGTGCTTTCCTTATGCTAGTCATGCTCATGGCTTTAGCCATTACTAGGGTAACACCATATGAAAATGACTCATTTCTTAATGATGAGGATAGTGCTACAAAGCAAAACAACCTTGATGATGCTCCTTTCTCTGAAACCCAAGAACCGATTTCTCTTCGAGGAACAAGTCGCTTCCTTGCTCAAAGCTCCCGGGTCGTGATGACATGTAACAAGTACCCTAGGGTTTGCCATGCTAAGGGCAGCCCAGGGCCAGATTGTTGCAAGAAGAAATGTGTGGATGTGAGGGTAGACAAACTTAATTGTGGGAGGTGTGGGAAGAAATGCAAGTACACAGAGATATGCTGCAAAGGTGAGTGTGTGAACCCAATGTCCAACAAGAAGCATTGTGGAAACTGCAACAACAAATGCAAGAAAGGGACTTCCTGTGTGTATGGGATGTGCAGCTATGCATAAAAAGACCCCAACTTCAATAAATTAGAATAAACTATTTCCTTAGAAATGATTGTATAACTTATTAAGAACGAAAAAATTACTACAAATTTTACTATAAAATTTTTAAAAACTAATGTTATAAGGAATGTGATTAGAGCCACCTTAACAAGATAATAGGTGGATCTTATATGACATATGTAATAAAATCTGTGACATCTCTAGCATCACTCGTAACTTATATTATAATAATTATTTATAAATTTATTAAATGTGTATCTAAAGGCAAGTCATCAATATATCTGACGGGATTTTGTCATTTCCATGCCTCTTCTTTATATATACATGGGTCATGATAAACTACATCTGGATCTAGTGTAACTCTTTGTTATTCTTATTCTACTTATGAATTTTTTGATGAATTAATAATCTAAAAACTCCCTAGTTGGAGTATACATTCTCATTATTTTTAACACGTTAAATATCATGTGAATTGAATGTTATTTACTATTATATCCAATAGCTCAAATTCTATAGATTTTAAATTATAAAATTTTTAAATTTAAATATTTTATAGATAAGAGAGCAATTAATTTTTAATCATCATGAAAATTTTCAAGTAGAAGAAGTATATAAAAAAAATGTAATCCAAAAATATATTTGACAAATTTGATATGAAATATAAAATTATTAAATGATATAACATTACTAAAATAATAAAAATAGAAAGACTAACGCCAATTTTTTTTTATTTTTTATTTTTTATTTTTTTATTTTTTATTTTTTTTATTTTTTTACGAGATCCATATGAGCCCACGCTAGATGATTTCCTTAACACCCCAAAGATTGAAGTGCAAGTTGTCTTGCTCTCACACGCTAACGGGAAAATCATTATTAGTATATTAGGCTATTAGCACATGTTTTATATTGTATATCTTAGTTAGTCCATGATTATGATTAAATTTAAGAAACTTTTTTTTTAATAATTCAATAGTTAGGAGAAGGAGAATTTGAACCCAAAATATTTTCGATAGAAACACCATGAGCTTGTTTGTTTAGTTGAAAGAAATGCAATATTCTATATTTATTTTCAGTTTTTTGCAGGACTCACCACTAAAAACTGGTTTGGTTTTAACATTTGTACTTAGTTTTTATTTTCAATATCCTAAAAATTAAATTTAAATACAAAAATTGAAAACAACTTTTCAACATTTTCGTTTTTTATAAATATGAATATAATGACAAATTCGTAAATATTAAGAAAACACAAAGTTACTTTTTTTGAGTGATGTGAGTGTGTGCAAGTGAAAAAAGTTACTTAAAAAAAAAAAAAATGATGACCAAACTTGGGTATAATGTATTTTATATCGAAATTATATATTCAAAACAATTTATCAAACACTACCAAATATGAAAATAAGTGTTTTTTTTATTTTTCTATACACCATTTTTTTTTTTGGACCGAAAATGATAGAATACCATTTTTTGAAACTAAACAGAACCTAAGGTGTAAACTAGTTAAATAAAAAAGCTCTTGGAAAATTCAAGAGACATTAATTGTCCTTAATTTTATTTTAATCAAGTGGCTGTCCATAAGTCAAATATCATGTGTATTTATTTTTTTTATATATATATATTTTTTTTGGAACTATTACGTGTATATAATATATATTCACATTGTAAATCACTTTTTTTTTTTTTTAAAACTGAAAACTCACTAAGTGTATAAAATACTTGTGAATGTTTAGACCCCCAAATACAAATTTTCCAATACAAGCTTATATTCAAACAATATATGTGTGGAATATGAAATATAAAAAATACTCAAATAAGCAAACTATTCTAAATCATTAATCAATCACAACCAGCAAAAATTAAAAGCTAAGAGAAAGGGAAAGAGAGATGCAAACACAAGATAACACTGGCATGTGTTATCGAAGGGAAACCAAAGAATTCAGCGAAAAATCTCTCCGCCGCCCTCCAAGCGGTAAATGATCCATTAGAAAAGTAGTTGAGATACATGAATAGTAATAGACCCTCCAAGTCTAATATACTCAATGCACCTAAGCCCTTCATGTTTCTTGCTCCAATAAGGTTACGCTGAACCGTGTCTTTTCTAGCTTTCTAGATCCCGTAATTAGCCCATTGCATCAACCAATATGAATTGGTTCTCTCTTAAACTGCTTCCCAAACACCAAGAACCTTTTCATTACTTTGAATTTGGTGAGGTAAGGATTTGGTTTAGGATCCTCTCATGGGTATGACAATGGAGAGGGTGAGAGTAGTGGAATTTGAAGAATCAAGTGTATAAGAATGTGGATGAATCAATCTTGTTTTTCTCTAGGATTTCTCTCTAGAAGCTCTCTATATTTCATGGATATAAAGGTATTTATAGTAGGGTATGAGATGGAATGTGAAAAGTCACTTTTTAGCAAAACAGGGTGCATTGGCGAGTCACTTGCGACTAGGATAAGTCGCGAGTTCTAGTCGCTAGTTACCAAACTAGGTCAGACTGTACTTTTTGTCCTGTAGTGATTTAGCTAGCCTGACTCTTCAAATTCCTGCATGCTTCACATGGTGAATGAATATCTGGACATGCAAGCAAATAAGTTCAATGCAAAGTATCATTTGCATATCTAACATTCAACCGATGCAAAAACACTAAAACAAGAAGCATTAGGTTTACATTTCATTAAGGATACAAGAATCAACAAGGGCACAAGAGTACTAAAGAAAATGCAAGACATTAACTCAAAGTACTAAGCTACATAAGCAAGGGTACATAAAAACATAGTCTAAATAAGTAAAAAAATCCAAGTATCCATAACACAAAATATCCAAGTATTTTAAAAGCAAAATACTAAAACCATAGAGTGCTAAAACAAAGTGCTATGAAAACCATAATAAAAACTATAAAAACCATAAACCATAAACCATAACAACCATAAGCTAAACCAACTAGCAATCAATGCTATTTACTCCCCCTCAATATAAACTCCCCCTCAAGAGCTACCATACTACTCCCCCTTTTTTTGACTGAAATGGTCAAAGGGCTAAGGTTGGTGAGTAAAGCTGTCAAACTTGGTTGCCAACACGTTGATTTAGTCCTAGATAGCTACAAGTCTGTTGGAATGCTCATCTGCTACATCCCAAGGACCATCAATCCTCTCAAGTATGATCTGAAAGCATCGGGAGGAACTGATGAAGATGATGATGCTCGTCTCTTACCTCGACCACCACCATGTCTTGGAAGAGGTTGTTGTCCTTCCACTTCAATCTTTATATCAGTAAGAGGTGCTTCTTTAGTCTCTTCGGCATGTTCATCTCCAGGAAGTCGAACCTTACTTCTTAGGATTTTTTGAGAGTTGATGGGAGGAGTTAGAGGCATTAGGCCTATGTGTTGTCAAGTCTCCACACCTTTGTTATGAAGAATCCTCATTATAAAATTTGGGACAAGAAGCTTTGATCTTGAGGTCATCTTTGTGGACTCTACAATGATGATATACAAGTGTGCACTAATGTCAATGTAGGTGTTCTCACGAAGCTCCATGAGGAATATGGCTCTAGCATTGTTGATGGTTGACAACTTCTTGACCAAATACAAGTTGTACATCATGATATATGCTAGGAATCTCAAATCTGTGAGAAAGGAGGTTGTGTTGAGGCTTCTTCCATCCCTATGGCCACCAAGGCGAAGTTACACAGATTCTAAAGAAAGCATTCTATCCTTGAACGGAGTGAACCTTTCATGATTTTGTTCTTCAAATCCAAGCATAGCATCAATGTCCTCAATGTCAATGGTGAACTCATGACCTCTAACCCAGCAATCTATGTGTTCCTCCTTGAGTGATGCATTAGCGTAAAACTCTTTGATCAAAGGATCACAAATTCTGAGAACTTCGCCAAGAAGTTTATCCCAGGCTTGTCCTTCAAAACAACTAGGAATGAAGAAATTCTGAAGATCATCAAGATACACTTGTCTCTCCTGAATGATTGGAGTTGTTTTGAATTGAAGGGCATATCTCTCAAAATGTTGAGGGGTGCGAAACAATCTTTCTCTTGTCACCACGTTGAGCAACAATTTTTCGTGGAGCCATCTACAAAACATAGCAACAAAGACCACAAAAACAAAAAACAATGAATGGAAACAAACTTGGTTAGACAAAAGTTAATACCAAAAACAAAAACTACGAATTAAACCCTAAAAATTGAAATTTAAAGAGCAATTAAAAAAACAATTTGACATGTGAAGATGCTAAACATCAAAGCATGATATAATCATGGCATTAGGCACACAACATGTCAAAGATTGTGTGTGTGTGTGTGCATCATATGGAAAAGTGTGCATATAAGAGGCATGAAATCATGTAAAGGGCAAAGTGAGAAACACATAACCATTAGTTGTTCCAAAAATGGAAACATGATTTTCCCCAAGTTTTGTACTCGGTGGAGTCTAAAATTACACATAAAAACATCTAAATAGACATTTTATCAACAAAATGGTATGCACACCACAACACAAAACATTGTATAATGCATGAGCATGTAATAATCTTGACAAAAACATGAAAACCAAACATTATAACATCATTCTCAACAAAACCCATACATCAATTTCATCAAAAACTCATGTTCTTCAATAATATCTCAACAAAACCAACAAATCCATGAAAAAAAATGCTTTAAACTTGAAGTAAAGTAAGAAGGAGTGAAAAGTCATACCTTTTCTTGGATTTGGAGTGATAATTGAAGAGAATAATAAAGGTTTTTGGAGTGAAAAATGTGGTTTTGAGAGAGGGAGAGGTGGAGAAGACAAAGGGACAAACACATGATGCGAGGGAAAGTGAAAAGTTTTGAAAAACTGTCTGATTTTTAACCCTATTTTCACAAAACATGCGTTTTTTATGACTCAACTGACTCACGAATGAGTTGCCAAGTGAGTTGCTAAAAACCCTTAAACCCAAATTTTGAAAAAAAATTCTAAGTCTTTTTGAAAAATCAATATTTCTGAAAATTTTGAAAATTTTTGTAAGTCTTTTTCACGATTGAGACTTACACTAGCCAAACAGTCGCAAATGCCTCGGTTTAAGCTCGTGACTTGAGCATGATTCACGAGTGAGTCATGAAAATGCAAAGTTGTAGATTTTTGGATTTTTGTGTGAAAATTTTCAAATCAAAATACTTTCCAGCAACAACAAAAATACTCAAAAATCTTTTTGGGTTTGATCAATAGATGCTTGAGTATGTACATCATATTTAATCAAATACAATCACACAAATGAATAAGACATTCATTGAACATAGACATGTGTGATGTGGGTGGGTATCAATTCTGAGATAGTTCTTAGTTTAATGTGAAGTTTCAATGATCGATTCAACCAAGTCATACACAACTAGCACTAAGTAGAGTGACCTATCTCAATTGTAGAAATGAACATATATGACCTTCCACATAAACTTGATTACATTGAGTTAGAAGCTTTTCATTTGGCTTCTTTTCTTTTGATAACATTTGATCATTTTGATCTTTACATCTCTTTTTGAGATCGATGCCTAAAATTTTTGATATTTTAATTTGATGAGTAAGTCTTTGGCTTTTGGCATCATACATTTTAAAATACATGTTGCTTTCCCTAATTCCTAGTCAAATACTAGTTTGTGCAATGACTTTTTCAGCTCATTATCTCTTTTTGAGATTTGACATTGGTTGAGCTTTTAAGCAAAAAAAATATATATATATGAGTGGGAAGATATATAGGCACAAGTCTACGCATGTCTTAAGATCAGTAAAACTATTGACTAATCATTCATGACAAATTTGAAGATCTATTTACAAAAATCACATAGATGTCAAGATGATTCCCACAAAGATACAAGTGCATAAAGAACAAGTTAATCTCATTAATCCACAAAGCCATTAGTACGGAGGTACAAGACTAAACATGCATGTGACAATGCACAACATTGCCGATCAAACTTTTTGGATTTTATATTTTTATGTGTTTTAGGATTTTTGACACAAAGCAAAATAAAGAATGATAAAAAACAACAAACAACCAAAGCTTTTAAACAATAAATAAATAAATAACATGACAGAATGTAAAATAAACAAGCAAACAACAATGTCACATTATATAGAAAGAATTAATGCATGGACATGTTATAATGCTTATACATGAGTACCCTTCTTCACCCACACGACATGTGTGTTTGGGGTGATATCCTTTGAGGATTGGGTACTTAAGTCATGATTCTCAAACCTTAAGGTGAAGTTGACCAAACATGAGGTGATGGTGTCAATCATGTTCATCACATCACTCATAATGGGTTCTCCTTCTTGCCCTTTTGGTTGCTTGGGTTTCCCATTGCCTTTTCCTTGTCTTCTTGGCTGTTAAAGATCCGCATTCTTCAATGCTTGGAGCTTGTAGCAATTTGGTCTAGTATGCCATAGGATTCCACAATGATGGCAATAATGTTGCGTTTGTGGACCTCTTTGTCTCTTAAGAAGAGACTTTTCTCTTGCCTTGGGCTTAGCCACAATTGGCTTGGGAAACTTCGTCAAAACCATTTGATTCATCACATTTGGCTTCTTTTCAGATTTTACATTGTCAACAAGAGGAGTTGATGCTTCTTTAGCCTTGACAAACTTCATTTCCTTTGACACTTTAGAGTTTGAGCTACCTTCTTCGGTGTGTCCTAAGCCACTTCTATTCGAAGAGGGCTTCTGATAGGCAAGCACTTCATCAAGTTTCTTGGAAGCAACACACTCCACGTTGGCATTTGCTTGAACAACCTCAAACTCAAGAAACTTTATCTTGGAATAGGCATTCCTTAGTTCTTCATTTAACCCTTCAACTTCACACTTAGTCTCTTTGTACCACACAAGGATGCTTTTATAGTCCTCTTCGACTTTCTTCATCTTTCTAATGGCTGCCTTAGCCACTCTTGCATATTCTCCACTCTTTTCAAGAAGTGCATTGTAGGATTCTTGCAATCTATTTGTTCCTTCATAAACACACTCTTTTTCATCATCATTGGATTCATCTCCAACACCAATAGATTCCACTTCGGTATGCTCACCAAGCTCTTCTATTAGAATACTTAAATCTTCCAAAAAAATCTACAGGTGCAATGGCCATGAAAGCGAAGTAGTTTCCTTTCCCATCACAGCTTTCTTCAAAATCGGAGTTTAAGCTATCTGAATCACTAAGGGTTGTAGCAAGATCTCTACCTTTTCCCTTCAAATAGGTAGGGCATTCTTCCTTTAAATGACCATGCCCGTTGCACTCATAACAAGTGATTCCTTGAGAAGGAGAAGAGTCTTTGGAATCCTTCCTTTTGAAGTCCTTCTTGTCTTTCTTGAAATTGGAGAATTTTCCTTTCTCAAAGGACTTCCCATTCTTTTTGAACTTAAAGAACTTGCGAAAATTCTTTGCAAGGAATGCTACTTCTTTTTCAACATCGTCCTCTTCCGAGGAATCTTGAGCTTCAATTCTCCCATGGATTGTCTTAAGAGTAAGGGATTTGCTCTTCTTTTAAAACGGTAGAGTGAACTTATATATTTGAAGAAAGCCGATAAGTTCTTGGACCTTTATCTCATCAAGATCCTTGCTCTCCTCAATGGCGGTCATCTTGGCTTAGAAGCTCTCCAGCAATGATCTAAGGATCTTTCTTACTACTTTGGAGTCTTCCATCTTCTCACCCAAGTTCAATTTCCCGATTACCATTTCATTCAACTTTCCATAGAATAAGTCGAATGATTCATCTTCACTTATCTTCAATTCTTCAAACCGAGTGGTAAGCATTTGAAACTTGGTATCCTCACCTTCTTGGTGCCTTCGTATGTAGTCTCCAAAATTTGCCATGCCTCCTTGGTAATTAACACATGAGAAATCCTGTGAAATTCATCCGGTGAGACACCACAAAATATAGCATTAAGTGTTTTGCTATTAGCATTAGCCGTTGCGAGAGCTGCCTTATCCCAAGAGGATTTGGCAGCCTTTAGCCTTGTCCAACCAATTTCTACAGCATCCCATAACTCTCATCAATGGAGCACAAAAATGCACGCATACGCACTTTCCAAAATGCATAATTACTCCCATCAAAGAAGGGAGGTGCATTGAGGGATTGAGACCTATCCATCCTAGAGGTTGAGGATCACACTAAGGATATATAAATCTGACAAGGTGTACCTGTTTGATACTAATTGAAAACTCACTAAGTATATAAAACACTTGTGAGTGTTTAGACCCCCAAATATAAATTTTCCAACATAAGGTTATATTCAAACAATATATGTGCGGAATATGAAATATAAGCAATACCCGAATTAGCAAACTACTCTAAGCCATTAATCAATCACAACCAGTAGAAATTAAAAGCTAAGAGTAAGGGAAAGAGAGATGCAAAACACAAGATAACACCGGCACGTGTTATCAAAGAGGAAACAAAAGAACTCAGCGAAAAACCTCTCCGCCGCACTTTAAGCGATAAATGATCTACTAGAAAATCAGTTGGGATACATGAATAGCAATAGACCCTTCAAGCCTAATCTACCCAATGCACCTAAGCCTTTCAAGCTTTTTGCTCCAACAAGATTACGCCGAACTGTGTCTTCTCTAGTTTTTTGGATCTCACAATTAGCTCATTGTATCAACCAATATGAATTGGTTCTCTCTTGAACTGCTTCCCAAACACCAAAAACCTTCTCACTACTCTAAATTTAGTGAGGTAAGGATTTGGTCTATGATCCTCTCATGGGTATGACAATGGAGAGAGTGAGAGTAGAGAAATTTGGAGAATCAACTGTATAAGATTATGAATAAATCAATCTTGTTTTTCTCTAGGGTTTCTCTCTCAAAATTTTCTTTGGAAGCTTTCTACATTTTTTGAGTATAAGGGTATTTATAGTAGGGTATGAAATGGAATGTGAAAAGTCACTTTTCAATAAAACAAGGTGCACTGGCGAGTCACTTGCGATTGGGATGGGTAGCGAGTTCCAGTTGCCAGTTATCGGACTAGGCCAGACTGTACTTTTTTTCCTATAGTGATCCAGTTGGCTTGACTCTTCATCTTCCTGCATGCTTCACACGTGTGCTTCATTTTGGTGAGTCACCTTCTTGTTGCACACTCTTGATTAAATTTTCACACTCTTTCACACACAACCCTTACATTATTTCCATCTAAATATAGAGTTTCTAAATGTTAAATTACAAACAAATTTGATATGGAATAAAGTCAACACATAGTTGAATAAATTCAACTTTACATTTACTAACACATTGTACATCACTTTGAGACATATAAAATACAAAGATTATTCAAGACTACATTTCCCTTTATTCTTTCCCTGTCCTTTATATTTTGTATAAACCCGGGACATCTCTCTCTCTCTCTCTCTCTCTCACACACACACACACATTATATATATATAATAAAAGTTACGTACTCAACTAGTTGTTATATAATAAGCGTGTCACCGTCAGACGGAAGTATTATTTTTCTTTTTCCTATTTGGCCAAATTTAACAGGACTACCTTTATAGGAAATCCATTACTTGTGAATTCTGATTATATATATATATATATATATATATATAGTCAACCGTAGGTTTCAAATATATTATACTACTATTAATTAGTATATATTTCATATTTTCAATAGTCAGAAATATTAGGAACTAAGTGCTAAAACAAAAAAAAAAAAAGGAACTAGGTGCTTCCCGGCCTAACGGTTTTTTGTCTACTCGGAAAAGAGTTGCCTGTTATCCTCGTGGCCTTTGAAGTTTGAACAAGAAAATTAGAGATTCAAAAATCTCAAAGCTAGAGAGAGGGTCGACTGATCAGGTAAGACTATCGTTGCCAATTGCAAATGCAACTATGCATGCAAGTGTGACATTCTTTCTAGTATGGCTGAAAATGAAAGACCTCCACTGGTTCTTGCTTTTTATAACAAACTGAAAAAATTTTGTAATTAAATTCCTCTCCTAAGAAAGGAGAGAACTTGCTTAAAACATTAATTCTTGGAGCATGTCCTCAACATTGAGGTGTGTGAGATTTATGGAGGATTGGGTTGGTTTTGCTTCAATTTGTATGCTAAACATGGCATGTTGGTGGATCATGACAATATTCATTAACAAAAATTCTAGAATTACAAACTAACTCACAACTTTTGTCACAACTATTTACCTAATTAACTGTGAGTAGTAGAAAAAAGTTGTGAGTCTATGTAAATATAACAAGCAACCAATCATAATTTTCCACGTGAATAGTTGTGGCAAAAAAGTGGATTAATTTGTGGTCTTAGAATTACTCATTCATTAAATATTGATTGAATTAACATTAAGGTTGCGCTTGGGATATGCCTATATTGGGTAACTTCTTTTACTATTTGACTTATTTTTGCTACTATTTATTAGTCCATTTGCACTTTTTGGTACTATTCATAAATCTTACTGTATTATTTTAGTTAACTTTTAGTTTTATCTACAGTACTTTCAACTAAAAGTTTTTAATTTTAACTAAATAAGTTATTCCCCAACGGACCCTAAATGCATATTTGAGATATAAAAGCCTGCGTTTATCCAACAGGGATTAGATTTCTCCATGTAATTTTCAGCTTCTCTCACAATAAATCCATCATTGGCTTCATCCAGATCTTGAGTGATTTAGCTTTTTCTTGATGAGTAGCAGTTTTTTTTCCAAATATGTGAAGTCTATTTTCTTGCGATTGCGCTTTTGGGCCCAAAAAAAAAAGTCCCGAAAAATACCGATTGTTGTTTACATAATGTTACATAACTTAATAACTGTTAGAGATATGTTAGCTCAATGTAATAGACCTAACTCCAATCTTTCTAAACTAGGGTTTAACCTACTATATATAGATATATTATAGTTCATTGTAACACAGAATTTGTATTACACTTTAATATATTATTGATGTAATCCTTTAGGTTTTCTTCTGTAGACGTGGGCCGTTAAGCTAAATTACCTAACTCTCATGTGCTCTTGTGTTCTATACTTTATGCTTCCGCTTCCATACTAGCATATTCAACATGATGTATCAATATGTAATATTTAACAATAACTTTTCTATTACATTATTATATATTATTTGCAAAATTCCATCAATACTAGTTGAACATTCCCTTTGTTTCAACACTTATGTCAAATGTGTGTTAGTTGGATACTTATTCTATCCATAAACTCATTATTTATGTAAATATAGTTTTAAAGTACAAAAAAAAAATTTAAAAGTTAAGCATTTTATAGATGAATTATTAATTTATATTCATTTTGATCTTTTGCAAATATAAAGGGTATAAGAAAAAAAAAATATAATCCAACAATTGATTAATCAAAAAATTATAAAATTATGTATACTGACAAAAGTTATATATACTAGTAAATATAATTTGATCCTAACTCAATTGAGCAAAGCACTTAATTGAAGGATTTTTTTTTAATCCATCTTTTTTCAAGTCTATTAATCTATGCCAATGTGGGTTTCATGTTTTGTAAAGTAAGAACATTATCAAGTTAAGTAATCAGTTATACTAGGTATTATCGAACTAACTCAATTAATTAAGCAAACCCCTTACTTGAGGTTTTCTTTTTTTTTTTTTTTTTTTTTTTTTTTCAAACCCATAAATTTTCAAGACTATCATCATTAAGACACGTGAGTTTCTTATTCTATAAAGCAAAACAAAAATTATGCATGCTTCTCGTTTTATTTATATTCCTCCTTTTTGTTACTGTAATTTGGATTAATATTCAAAGTTTGTTAACGAGCACGCCCAATGATTTGCTTGAAAAGGGGGAGGAAATAGCCTAACCCACCTAACTTTTTATTTTTTATTTTTTGACTTAAACGTTATAAATTTTATTAATGAAAGAATGTAAGGTACAAGGTGTACAACTTATCTGACCAAATACTCTAGTATCGAATGGGGGCCAAATAAATTGCATGCATGGCATGCAAAACTATCTTTAAGTGCCTTAAAATATATCTATAAACCAATTGTATAACCACAGAGTCCTTAAGCAAGCTGGTTGTTCCTTTGGGTCTCATTAGCAAGAATTCCGAGCTGGATCTTCTGAGTTATTCTTTCTCCATTTTAAGCCGAAATTGGAGTTTTTCGAAGCCTAACCTTCGTTTACTTGACTCTTATAGGCCGTTGAATTAGACCACTCCACTAATAGTAAGGACTAAGGAGCATTAGAATATATGCAATTTAATTCTTTTTCAACCAAACACGTTATCTTTTAGTCTCCAATCTTCTCTATAAATACCTCTCTTCCTCCCTCCATTCTTTCCATCCTAAGCATTCAAACCTTTTACCCTTTATTCTTCATTTAGTTCATTCCCACTTCCATCCATATAATCTCTCTATCTCTCTTTCTTACACAAACACACACCCAAAAACATGAAGTCCCTAATGCTATTCTTTGTCCTGGTCAATCTCATGGCTTTGTTCATTACTCTTTCCGCTACAACATCTAACAATGAACAATTCCTTAACGAGGATGATGAAACTCAAGAAGCAATTTCTCTCCGTGGGACTAGCCGGTTTCTAGCTCAGAAAAATGCCCGAGTTGTCATGACATGTGACAAGTACCCTAGAGTTTGTCATGCCAAAGGCAGCCCGGGGCGAGATTGTTGTAAGAAGAAATGTGTGAATGTGTTAACAGACAGGCTCAATTGTGGGAAGTGTGGGAAGAAATGTAAGTACTCAGAGATTTGTTGCAAAGGTGAGTGTGTAAACCCCAGGTCCAACAAAAAGCATTGTGGAAGTTGTGGCAACAAGTGCAAGAAAGGGAATGTATGCGTATATGGGATGTGCAGCTATGCTTAAAGTTAAAGATGAAAAACCAACTTCAAACCAATCAGGATCAACTAGTTGTGCAGCAAGCTAGCTATACTAGAATATTAATGTGTTTCATTATACTTATAGCTATAGATGAATTTGTTAATGTGTGTGACTAATAAAGGCGAACCATCACCAATATTTGATGGCTATTGCCGTTGGTAATGTTTATTTTCATTAATTTCTGTAATGAGCTATTTGTTCATTCGATATTCTTGATTTGGTGTAAGTTGTAAGGTTGTTTCTGAATTAATTCATGTAATTTCTTTTAGTTTGATAAGATAATTCATGCCAGTCGTTCAAACATTATAGCACACTGTCATTTTAATTTGCAGTAAGTTTGAAAAGTTCCCAGGTTCAAAGGTTGTTGTCATGCTATGATCGACGAAGAAGCCATAGCCTCACCCTCCACTATTGTAAATGATGAAACAAAGATTGCCTTAATGATATAACACAGAATTTTTTTTGGTACGTACATGCTACGTCACAACCTCTACAAGCCAAATGAAAATTTTCTTATTACTTGAATAGGAGAAAAATCACTCTCGTCCATTGTATAGCAGAAGAAGAGAAGAACCAGTATGGTCCATGTAAAGGACGATTACAGGATACATTAAATGAGTTTCCCATAAATGACATGAGTAGCGATTAATGCGCCAGACAGGAAAAGGCGTAATGGGTAGACCAATGGGTAGAAGATCATTGAATTCTATAACACCTCAGCATTTATTGCCAATAAATTAAAGACCGTTAAGGTCAGCAATTACACTCATAATGAGGGGCAAAGACCTATAAAATGGCACAAAGAACTAGAACAAAGATAGGCAACTATTATGCAACTTAGGCACTACAACTCTCTAGCCAAATAGCAATTCCTCCATATAGTTAAGCTTTGATCATATTGACTAACTCGTCGGTGGCCTTTTGGCTCACACCACACTGGTGTGCTCCAAGTATATTTATCCTTTTTTATAGGATCTCATAGCTACTGTGTTAAGGTTGTCCATCTAAATTAATGAGGAATTCAACTGACGATTTTTTGCATCAACAGTTTGGCGGCATCTGTGGGAAACGTTTGCAAAGCCATACAATTGCCCTTTTCTTTACAAAATAATTCCTCTTGATACCAAATGGATTCTACTGAAGCAACACAGCAAATTCAAACACTAACAACAAGTATAGAAGAATTGACACGATAGAAGGAATGAAGAAAGGTAGGAGAACAACAATGATGAGGAGACGACTGATCCATTGAATCATAGGAGAAGAACACCTAAGGGAGAAAATTCCTCAAGGATGGAAGAGATGTTCCGCTACGTGAAGAGAAAAATGGATAAACTAAGACACGCAGTGAAGGACAAATTTGCATCCAACCTAGATGGTATGATTTGGAGAACAGATTCACCCTTCACCATAGAAGTCCTGAATCGTCCATTACCTCCGAAATTTTGTCTTCCATAGCTCGAAACCTTTGATGGATTGAAAGTCCCCCTAGACCATGTCAAATCCTTCAAGACTTTGATGCACCTAGAGATGACACTAGATGAGGTCATGCGTAGAGCATTCCCAACCACTCTAAAAGGTGTGGCTAGAGTGTGGTTCAGTACAATTTCTAACTTTGAACAACTAAGCGAAAGCTTTGTTCTTCATTTCATATGAGGACAGCACTAGAAGAAGCCCATGGGTTACTAGCTAAATATCCGACAAATATAGGGAGAATCACTAAGGCAATATGTGAATTGCTTCAACAAGGAAGTATTGTAAGTTGATAAGGCAGAAGACCAAATTATATTGACCGTGCTCCAAGCTGGATTGTTGCCTGGAGACTTCCATTTCTCCATAACCAAAACTCCACCTAAGACAATGATAGAGTTGCTTCACAAGGCACAAAAATATGTGAACGTAAAGGATGTGTGTGCATCCAAAGGAATGGTCAGTAAAAAAAGGAAACGAGACAAACACATAGATCACCATCCAAAAGAAGGACCAAAATAAAAAGATTCAACCAGCAAGACCTCGTTTGTTCCTCACGACAGGGAACATATCACCTTGTTCATGAAACATTGAGCATCAAAAGACGTATTACAAGTAAGGTCCCATAATATTTTTTAATTTGTGCCTCTTCCAAGACTATCCATGTCTACGTTTTAAGTTGTCTTCCATCCAAGTTATTTTATCTCAATAAGAGCAAGGCCTATAGAAAGGAAAAGTCATTTTTTCACGAAAATGCATTAACTCATAAGGAAATACGAATAAAATATGGTATGCTCCTACATATATGTATTTGGAAAGCTTGAATCCAAGTATTGTTTATGCACGATACAAGTTGCCATCATTTATACACAATGACAAAGACTAATCATCATTCATACGCAATGAAAAACATAATCGTTTATACATGATAACAATTGGGGTGGCCTCCCAGAAAAACTAAGCATTGTTTATACATGATGTAAAACATAATAGTTAATACATGATATCGAATAAAGTCCATTAAGAGACTAAGAGTCATTTATACACAACACAAGACATCATCGTTAATACATGATAAAGTCGAAAAGACGTCATTTATACACAATGCAAAGCATCATCATTAATACACAATAAAAAACATAAAGTCAAAAGACTAAGAGTTGTTTATACACAACACAAGGCATCATCGTTAATGCACGATAAAGTCAAAAAGAAAAGACGTCGTTTATACACGATGCAAAGCATCATTATTAATACACGATAACAAATAAAATCCAATAAGAGACTAAGTATCAATGCAAATTACCATCATTTATTATCAATAACATCGTTAATACATGATAACAATTAGTTTGGCCTCCCGGAAAGACTAAGTATCATTTATACACGATATGAATTACCATCTTTTGTACATGATAACATCGTTAATACACGATGAACAAATAGAGTCCTATACGAGACTAAGTATCATTTATATACGATAACAATGTTAATATATGATAAAAAATGAAGTCTAATAAGAGAATAAGTATCATTTATACATGATACAAATTAACTTCGTTAATACACAATGAACAATATAAAGCCTAGTAAGAGACTAAGTATCGTTTATACACGATATGAATTACCATCGTTTATACACGATAACAAATAAAGTCCAATAAGAGACTAAGTATCATTTATACATGATACAAATTACCATTGTTTATACATGATAACATCGTTAATACACGATAGCAAATAAAGTCCAATAAGAGATTAAGTATCGTTTATACATGATTATGAATAACCATCATTTATACAAAGCTAAGTAAGCATCAAATTGCCAAATTAGGGTCTATACCTTTAAAGCTAAAACCAACTCCTCCTAAAACTTGACTAAGGCTCCCTTTGCTCCATAATAAAACATGCAAATTAAAAGAGTGGAAAGGGTGAGCTACATAGCTTAGTAAAGGCAAGTTACACGAAAATTTAATAAGAATGCATGCAAATCAAATCATTTCATTTTATGGATATTCAGATAGGAGAACATCTTTTCATACATAGTATTTTATACTATTAATAATAATAGCTTATACACTTTTTGTAGGAAATAATTGCTCTCCTTTTTCTTATCTGAATAGTATTACAAAAACTTTTCAGATTTAATTTCTTTCATTTCTTACAAAGTCACCACACTTAATATTAACCCTAAAATCATATAAATTCTTATTACAAAATAACTTTTTCCTTCATAGTTCCAAAACTGACAATTTCAAAAATTATTGAAATCAGATAATTTGTAACTTTGACTTAAATCAGAAACATCATCTTTAAAGAATAATTTACTTTTCTTTACTAAATTCTTCTAGATTATAACTTTCATATTGACAAAACTTAACATTTCATAAAAAACATATATCTGATAACTTTTGGCATAAACTTTCACCTGAAACTTTATCTTAAAGAACAGCAGAACTTTTCAAAAGAAACTTTATCTTTAAAGAACATTAGAACTTCAAAAACTTTTATCTTTAAAGAACAACACAAAATTTTAATTAGAAAATTCTTTTCATGAGGGCTTATAACTTTTCATTTCAATAGAATCATTATCTCATGATCATAAAATAATATAGTTGTTCATAAATAACATATTGGTTAGTCCATATCTGTTAAGTTTATACAGAATTGCGAGGCTTCCAGCACAACACACTATGCCAAGCATCCAACATTCCCCACAATACTAGAGATTCTTGGGATCATATCATAACACAGATCATCAACCATGGGGGTTGGTTGGCAACCTCCATAAGTTGGCCATTCCCAACAAGGGTAGGTATAGCAGAGACCTTACCACTTTTAATGGCCAATTAGATAACATTTTCCATAGAAAGACAATAATTTAAACCCTACCGGTCGAGTTTAAATCATACCAAAGGACATAACCCGAAGACATTTCATACTTAAACATCATATTGAAATTCATAGTTTTACATCGCATTTCATAATAATAGCATTTCCACAATTTCTTTGAATATCATGTTCGTGAAATAAGTAATAGCATCAATATGCTTAAATTATATACTTTAGATTTTGTAAGCATCACAAACATATTATTGTCTAGAATATGATTGTATGCAATAACTCTATTCAAAACCTTTTAATGTATAATAATCTTTTTAAAATAACCTCATGACTTACCAAATGTCTGTATTACTTATCTCTTACCTAAAAGCAGAAGACATGAGTGCTAAAGTCGATGGAACTCGGACTTGGGTGCTAGTAACACCTAAACCAATGATCAAAACTTGTTACTATTAATTCTAGCTTAAGTGTTGACTTATAGATACATCTTAAAAATCTAGCTCCCAAAAGTAAGGACATCCTAATCCCACCTCAAAGAGGTTCCCAAAACACAATTTACATATATATATATATATATATATATATATATATATATAAACAATTTAATTCACATAACCAAAGAAAAATCATTGTTTTCATGTTCACAATCATGTCATGTCAGATGGAACTAAAAATCAATTTCCATATACATAGATCACCATGTTTCAATGAGTTCAAAACTCAAACTTTCCATAGCTTAACAAAGAAATATATTTTCGGATCTCTTGCAATGGAATTGAATCTACAAAGGAATTCTTTAAGTTTCATGGTTCACATACATCACATAACTTTCTGATCAATAATCTAATATGAAGCATTATTATAAATAGTGATAAGAGTCCATTATGGTGGAAAGGTATAATAAGACATATGCATTTAAATGATAGATCACCGAACAGGATGAATAAGTATATCACTATCCATTTTTAGAGGTCCGTTCATATAATACTATTTCTTTATTTCAAGAGTTTATTATGAAGATATCCTCAAGTATCAGATAGCCAGCTAATTGGGTCTTTCATTAAATATACAATAACACAAGATGTTCCAAACACATAACAAGAACCTTCTATAATCCCGAATGAACCTTACCCAATGCAATAATCAATCACAAGACCACACAAGTAAACCAAAAGAAAATCACATTTGCTTAAACCTGAAGGGATTTTGGCTCTACCTGATGCAAAGCAAAATGTTCCTCCTAACCATATTTAATTCATTTTACATTATGTCTTTGGCAATTGAAGTTGAAGCTACATAAATCATGGAATACCAATAAGGATACTTAAATATCGAATTACATAACAAGAGATATGCACAGCCAAGGCAAACAATTCCATGGAAGCATTGCCTACAAAACTAATATTAGATTCGGTTTGGACTTGGCTGAATATCAACTTGGCTCATTTTCTTTAGGCTTATCTCACGAGTTCCCTCCATCTCTCTTCAAAATTTTTGGTCGAAATGGGCAGAAAAAGACTCGTTTCAGTAGCTAAAACAACATGGTTGCATGACAAAGTACGTGGAAGCAAGCTAGGTGGTGTCATGTGGTGGAAGCCTTCATGCATGGGGAAGTAGGAGGTGGTGTGAGGGAAGACTGGTGGTGTTGTAATAGGAAGCAAGAGGTGTCAAGGGCTAAATACTAATATCTTTATTTACAATATGGTCCTTAAGTTTCTTCTTAATTGCACTATGTCCCCTACTTTTTCAATATTTTCAGCAGCACTACTGTTATTTACCTTCCACATTATTTAAGTGTCCTATTTTATTTCTAGATTTCCATTTCCTTAAGATACTACTTGATTATCATTAATGGAAATGATATTGACATACTTAATCATTAGGGTTAGAGGTGCGGGATATTACATCTTCTAACACTACAAAAAAAAGGGGTCTTAAGCTGCGTTTGAAAAACGCAGCTTAAGAACCCAAAAACGCGGCTATAGGCTTTTAGCCGCGTTTTCTATGGCCGCGTTTATAAACGCGGCCTAAAGTCCGCAGCTCAAAGCCTATAGCCGCGTTTTCTAAACGCGGCTATAGGATTTGGCCTATAGCCGCGTTTTCAAAAAACGCGGCTCCAGGACATCTTCTAGCCGCGTCTGGAATGCGGCTATATCCGTGGACCTATAGCCGCGTTTTTAAAAACGCGGCTATAGGTATCACAGAGAAGCTGAAAACGCCACCTATAGCGGCGTTTTATAGCCATTTTCCAGCAACATTGAATAAGCTATAGCCGCGTTTTCAAAAACGCGGCTATATGTTTTTTTTTTTTTTTTCAATTTTTTTTCCCTGCTTTCTGAAGTTCCTGTTATACACACAATTTCCTGCTATACACACAACTCCCTTCTTTCACAACTTATTACATCCCAAGAATCACAAATTCCATAAACATCACAAGGGAATTAACCAACTTCCCATTCGTACATCACAAGTTCCATATACATCAAAAACAAATTCCATAAGTTCCATAAACATCACAAGGGATCTAAACAACTTCCCATTCCTACATCACAAGTTCCATATACATGAAAAAAAAAAATAAACAAATTCCATAAACATCACAAGGGATCTAGACAACTTCCCATTCCTACATCACAAGTTCCATATACATCAAAAACAAAATAAACAAGTTCCATAAACGTCAAATACATCCTTGGAGTCACAAGTTCCGTAAACATCACAAGGGAATTAAACAACTTCCCATTCCTACATCACAAGTTCCATATACATCAAAAAGAAAATACATCACAAGATCCATATAAACGTCATTACATCCCAATATCACAAGTTCCATAATAAACATCACAAGTTTCATGAACATCAGAAAGGAAATACACAAGTTCGCATTCCTACATCACAAGGATTTTTGTACATCACAAAAAATATACCAGAATGATTTTTGTACATTCTAAATTGCTCTTAAATAGCCACAGGCAGCAACCAGTTTGCTTTGTTGTCCACTTCAAAATAAGTCTGCACAAATTATTCTAGCGGGAGTTTAATTTGCCAAATTTTTGCCACCAATACATAATACTCTAAACATGAATTTGAAATTGTAATTCCGCAATGCTTAGATGCACAGTTGTATTAAAAGGCCTCACAATGGAGCAATTTGGGAGAATAATGTTATGAGGGAGAGAGCTCATTTGGATTAAAAAACAAAAAAAATACAAAGAGTAACATGAGAGGAAGACTATGCAATAGTTCAACTATTCGTTAAAACAACCTAGTCAAAACTTCGAATTCAATCAAGTTCAGAAATACTTTATCCATCATAGCATGGTATGTTTATAGGAAGGCTGCTGTTTGTAGAGAAATTTTTAGAGAAATTTTGTTTTACCTCAGGATTCACAGTTCCATTCCCATCAAGCACTGTCATCCTAGAATATATTAAAGGCATCGTATTAATATCACATACCAATGCGTGTGCAAGATATTAAGTTCTTGGCTAAATAAAATTTGTTTAGTACCTGAGAATGATCTATATTACGTATCCCCTGGCTAAATGAAGCAAACATGGCTTTCATCGACGCCATCATTTCAGCCATCCGTGCTTGGGCCCTCGCCTCAGCTTCAGCCAGTTCCGCCCTATGCCTCGCCTCGGATTGAGCTACTTCCCCCCTACAAATTGCTAGTTCCTCCCTAGATTTAGCTAGTGCCTCCCTTAGCTCTTCATGACTCGTCTCCAACTCTGACATCCTGTCGTGAGTTCTGCTTGACGATGGAGTAGTAGTCGGGGTAAACTGTGATGCGTTTCTAGCACTTCTTCCTGATGGGGTGATCCCAAAGCCTACCCCACGTACACGACCTGGGCGCTCATCAAGACCTATCACCCGAGCATATGCGTCGTCCTTCGACCAGAGGATTCCATTACCAATCTCTCCGTGTAGTCGTATGTCCTGTTCATTCAAAAGTACTGCCATCCTATCCTGTTTTCCCACAAAAACCAAACAACATATTACACACCAGAATTAATACAAACACAAAATACACTAAAATTCAATTCGATTAAATTGTCCTTACCATCTGATCTTGCACACGGTCACTAACAGCAACCCCATCTTTTGTACGGTATACTTTCTGAAAGACATCCGCGCGTTCGACTGCCGCCCCTTTATCTTTCGCCTATATGATGAACAAACATAATTACAATAAACACTAACTATATAATGTTGTTATGCCACAATTAACACAAGTCCACAATGAGATAGTCATAACAAAGTTACTGAAATTAAGAAAAAGCTGAGAGAGTAGTAACATAATGAGAGGATTTAGCTACGTTCCAAATACACATGGGGTTGTTAAATTAAGATATTAAAAATAAAAATGACATGGAGAGTTAGAAAATAGGCATCATAGACTTTCTATAATAACACTCTATTTGAGATAAGATTGAGATGCGCATCTCAAATTACCCATGAGTAACCTAAAATGTTCGGACTTAGTAAAATTACCCATGGGTGATATATACATTAAGAGGATTAACAAAGTCATCTCTATATATTACAAGGATGCATAAAGCTATGTATTACATTTTTTACTTACCAAAAAACCTATAATTTAATTAACTTATTCTTATTCCTAAAACATATGAAATGAGATTAAGTTGGTAAATTTGACCTCAAAATATCAGGGGACATCATGTAGGCATTTATGAATTCTAAGTTTACTTATTACCATTTCAGCAGAAATCTGAGCAAGACTTTTGGCCCCACATCTTGCTATGTCTTTCTGCTTGTCTCGACTCGCCTTGTTTTTGAGACTTAATGTCTGCAACCACATTACCATCAAAAAAAGAAAATTTAAAAAAATAAAAACATCTCTTGACTAAATTACCATGAACATGAGTAAGACGAAGAATATCGCATGTACCTCAGTTTTTTCATTGAACCAATAATCAACCATCTCCTTCCACTGTGCTGGGATAACCCCAGGCGGTTCAATAGCCAATACTTCTTCACGTGACAGCCCAGGTTTTTTGTGATCCTTCTTCAACTTGGTCCTGCGATTCCTCCTTAGTTCTCCTAGCTGACTCATTGCCCATCCCATTTGATTGGTTGGTTTGACAATATTGGGATCAATTATATACCGTTGCTGAAATAAGACAGTAGAGTTAGCAAAATGTAGTATTTTAATTAGGACAGCAGGTGTAAATAAAAATAACTAATATTTCCTTTTCATACTACCTCAATCTCCGTCCAACAATCTTTTTTAAACTTTTGAGGGACACTTGGCCACCCAGCAGGCGTAAGCGGGCATAATAGGCCATTCTCGCAAAACGAGCCCAACCATCGAACGAACAATTCCCCGTCATTGCCAATCGGTTGGCCTTCATCATTTAACGGCAACTGAATTTTGTACTCACCATTCATTGCCCATATGTCAGCCAACCTTGTTTTCCCACGTTTTCCAGGCCTATTTTCTGATGCTCGATTTTGTTCCGGTGCTGGATTTTGTACCGGTGTTTGGGTATGCACATAATCATCTGTATCTACAAGACCAGCCATATTAGAACTTATTTAACAAAACTTAGAAGTAGTGAAAAATGTCACACCACGCAAAAATTATGCATCTACGAATTGAAATAATAAAAGGTTTACGATTTCATGGTTACAAAACATAAGTAAATTGAGGCCTTTGTCCCACGCATTCATGTAACCCACTTACGTAGCTTTCTAAAAAGACGAGCAACCATGCTTCGTCACGGGTTGCCTATAATTACCATTTAATACATTTGGATTTAGAATATATAATTTCAACCCGATCTTCTCTGTGATCATTCAACTTCAGCAAATTTGTTTACCAATTTCCTAAAGTTGACTGGTAATTGGAAATTGACAGCTTAATTAAGCAAGTATAACAATAATCTACAAGAACATATCACGTTTTTTTTTTAATCATCATCTGGATAGAATGATACCCAAGATGGAATAGATCCTACATACTTGGAATTGATAGTCAAGGTTTTGCATTTTCCCACACTTTGTTAATTTGGAAATACAGAGGAAATGTCTTGGTTATACTTTACTGCATATAGTTGGCTTTGAGTCAAGTATATAACATGTCAGGAACATCCCAATTGAAAAACCAATGGCATGAAATTGGACTGAAGTGATTGAATGGACCATAGTGGACCTAAAGGACCGAGGTAGACACTGTAGGACCAAACTAGACTGAGCAGAAATGACTGGACTGAGCAGACCAAATTGGACCAAATAGACCAGAACCTACTGAATTGGACCCAAAGGAAATTAATGGACCAAATGGACCAAAGTCAGCAGAATATACTCAATATACCTTGATATTTTAATTATATTATGAAATGATGTAAACCACCAACTGATAATTGAAATTACAAAACATAAATTAATCCTACAATATTAAAAAACTTTGAACCAAATTAATTCCTATATGTATTAGCTAGAATTGATCTAAGCATCCAATAATAAACATCAAACCTTACATTCGAAAACATGACCAATACCTGGAGCTAGTGTCTCATCATCGTCACTTGCCACCGGTGTTGGCACCGGTCTTGCGTCCTCAGAAATGTGGGGTTCCTCCTCAGTTGCCTCCACTCGTTGTCGTGACTGTGATGATCCTTACCCAACATAAACAAGTGGCAACTGGCGTTTCCTCCCCATTCTTGCGTCCAACACCTTTTACAACACAATGAGGAAAAATGGTTAAGAAGCACGGCCAATAATTGTTAACTGTAGTAAAGATAATTATGTATGTTAAAACTATTATTTCTTAACAACACGAAAATATAACAGTTATAACATATATATGCAACAACATGAAGAAGTAACAGTTTCACCTACTAATTATATATGAGTATCAATCCGATTCTTAAGTCATGAGGACACATATATCCTATAACAAAGACACAAGTGTAACTAGAGTCTTCATTTCAAAGTAAGAAAAAAAAAAAGACAAGTCAACCCCATACCAAAACCATGTTGAATGTTTTTCCCTACAATTTTCTCTTTTAGTATAGGTAAATATTTAGTCTCGTTTGTAGCAACTTTGTTATGTAAATGAAGTAAGTTTTATTTTAGCGTATTAATTTCCTACTAAAATTATTTTCACACTTCCCAGTTTGTTTGAGTTAGCTTAATCACATATTAGTCATGCTCAATCACAATTAAATCATGTACATACTACATACATCCGTAGGCAAATTGTGAAAGAGGATAGGGTGACAATCACAACCGTTTCAAACGTCTAAATCCTTCTGGGTTGTGCTTTTCAAGTCATACGTAGAGTCATAGTGACTCTAAAGCTCTGAACGAACCGGAAAGATATGTCTATGTTATTAGTTGCATATATATGTTCAAACTTTTATTTTTTAACAATTTTGACAAAATAATAGTTTGTACATATATATGTAACAATGTCAAACTTTGCACGCAATATGCCTTTACAAATGAGAACTTATAATTTCAATAAGAATTAACTATAACACAATTACACATACCACAACAATATCCTATTACACTACTCATCATCACTGTAATCGACTTCGTTGTCATCTTCATCGTTGGAGTCATCATCAATGAACTCACACTCATCCAAGTCGTCCATTTCAGGAAGATCTCTTGGGCCAATGATAGAGGCATCAATTGTCATTCCCTCCACATCATCTCGACCCCAACGAAGGTCATCCCTACCAACATCAGGACTAGTGACAGAGTACGAGATGTTCTCAAGAAACTCATCCGTGTCATCCTCATCACAATGGGGCCCAATACCTGCATCAAATACATCTCTGGCTTTCGTTTTAACGACAACAAACCAATCTTTCTGCCTTTTATCTTCAACATAAAAAACTTGTGTAGCTTGAGACGCCAACACATATGGTTCATGCACCATTTCCTCCCCACCATGTACGGAATGATTAAAATTCACCATAGGAAACCCAAACTCATCAATCTTATATCCCCTCCTATTTTGATCATCAACCCATTTACACTTGAATAACACATGTTTGATGTTGCCTGAATAATTCAATTCAATGATATCTGTCAACACACCATAGTACATATTGCCACCTTCAGTGGCAACACTAACTCCACTATTTTGCGTTTTTCTATTTCCCTCGACACTCGAACTCCTAAATTTTAACCCATTTATGACATAATGTTTCAGCCGATTTACTGAAGTATATGGGCCTTTCGAAAGCGTGACAAGTGTATCACTAAGTCCAGTTCTTTCCCTATCAGCAGCAGTCATTGACATCACCTAATATAATCAAACAAATTAACTGAGTCTAATTAGTATCGTCCTTCTACTTATGGGAAAGTTGCAATGTTAAAAAGTTGAATATATGACACGTACGTGAGATCTAAACCAGCCACAAAAGTTCTCCATGTGGTGCTTATGAATAGTAGCATTGGATATACGACAGTGGCCCTTTTGAAGTTCATCCTTCATCAAACTTTTGTGCATCCTACATGAGATGGCAATTGTATTAGTGTTAATACACGGAGCGCACATTGGATTCTCGTGCAATTATATTGATGTCCATAATACTTACTCACGAAACTGGTAAATGTTCTCGGAATTGAATAGCACATAGCGATGAGCTTGGGTCAATTCCCTACTTTCTAGTGCCACACTTGAAACTGCCCCTGTTGACTCCTCCATCGTTCTTGTGGGTCGTGAGAATATAGTTTCAACTCCTTCCATATACCGTGAACAAAACGTTAAACATTCCTCCACTATGTAGCCTTCAGCAATACACCCTTCTGGAGCAGCCCTATTTCTTACATAAGACTTAAGGCGTGAGAGGTACCTATAATGCGCATGACAAGGTTAGTAATTGACACTAGCTATTAGAAAGCACACATGAAACCTCATACTGTACATGTATTACCTATGACTTACCTCTCAATGGGGTACATCCAACGGTACTGAACTGGACCACCAATCCTGGCTTCAGTAGCCAAGTGCATGACCAAATGTACCATCACAGTGAAGAAAGATGGAGGAAATATTTTTTCCAATTCACACAACGTCACTGCAATGTCAGCCTCAGCACTCGCAATATCAAGCACCGTAAGGGTTTTCGAACAAATTTTCCTAAAGAAACAAGCTAACTTCATCAAAGGCCTAATGACATGCGATGGCAAAGATCCTCGTAAAGCAATTGGAAGGAGTTGTTGCATCAGGATGTGATTATCGTGACTCTTTAAACCATAAATCTTACGTTCTTTGAGGTTCACACGGCGGGAGATGTTGGAAGCATATCCATCGGGCACTTTTACGTCTCGCAAAACTTGCAAGAAACCATCTTTCTCCAATGCAGTCATATGAAAACACGCAGGCGGTATCATATACTTATCATCACCTTTTCGCTGTAGGTGGAGTTCTCTCCTTATTCCCATTTCCGCCAAGTCAAGGCGTGCCTTGTAATTGTCCTTTGTCCAGTCCTTCACGTTCAGCAAAGTGCCAAGTATATTGTCCATCACATTCTTCTCTATATGCATCACATCAAGATTGTGTCGCAACTTGTGATCCTTCCAATAAGGCAATGTGAAAAAAATACTTCTCTTCTTCCAAACACACTGATTTGCCTCACCTCTCTTTCTTTTGTTGTATTTTTCTCGACATTTCTTTCCCAAACAACGTGTAAGTAAAGTTTCAGTGTCCACAATTATGTCTGACGCAACTGGTGGCACAGGAGCCACTTGCATATCAGTGAATCCATCAAATAAAGTATCTTCTTTCCGAAATTCGTGGTCACTACCCAACCATCGCCTATGTCCCATGTAACAGAATTTGCGGCCATTTTTTAAATATTTCGAGTCGGTCACTGAGGCACAACAAGGACACGCAAACTTACCCTTCGTACTCCAACCCGACACATCTGCGTATGCAGGAAAATCATGTACCGTCCACATCAATGCTACATGCAATTGGAATACATTTTTTGAAGATGCATCGTATGCTTCTACTCCAACATCCCATAATTCCCTCAGTTCTTCTACTAAGGGTTGCAAGTACACATCTATTGCAATCCCTGGCGATTTAGGTCCAGGAATAACTAGTGATAAAATCAAAGATGATCGTTTCATGCACAACCAAGGCGGGAGATTGTAAGGGACTAGCATGACAGGCCAAGTGCTGTGAGTAGTACTCAGCATTCCGAAGGGGTTGAACCCATCCGCAGCTAATCCAAGTCTGACATTACGAGGCTCAGACGAGAACTGTAAATGCGTAGTGTCAAACATTTTCCATGCATCCGAGTCAGCAGGATGCCGCATTACCCCGTCCTCGGTACGACCATTAGCATATAGCCAAGTCGGGTGACAAAAATAATCGCTGCAATCTTGGCTTTAAGGGAAACCAGCGTAGGATCTTTGCAGCTTTCTTCTTTCCCTTACTAGATGAGGCATTATTATTTGTAACAGATGCCTCATTTGGTTTCCACCTACTTTCTTCGCAACAAGGACATGCGTCGAGGTTAACATTCTCCTTCCAAAATAGCATACAATCATTGGGACAAGCATGGATCTTCTCATACCCCAAACCCAAATCTCGAACTATTTTCTTAGCCTCATAATGGTCCTTTGGCAACTTAGCGTCAGAAGGGAGCATATCCATCAAGAGTTGAAGCAACATAGTAAATGACTTGTTCGTCCAACCACAAAGAGTCTTCAACTGGAAACACATAACGTTGGCTGAGAATATGCTAAATTTTGTACACCCAGCATATAAAGGTTTGTGGACATCATCTATCATTTTGTAAAACTTTTGTGCACCATCATTTGGACCTTCAGCCGGTTGTTGCACAGTTTCCCCTTCGTCCATTGGTTCAGGTGGCATTCCATGCGTGGGGCACAAATCATGCAACATCCCACGAAAGTCACCGTATTGTTCTAAGGACTCTTGGACATGACTACTCCCACATTCAGTGGCAGTTGGCGCAGCTGCCGATTCCCCATGCCATTTCCAAAGTGTGTAATTTTGAAGCATCCCCTTACTCCAAAGATGTTCACGTGCCACCCCTGGCAGTACCAAATTCATATTCATACATTTGGTACAAGGACAAAAGATTTTCCCATCGCTTGCATGTTTTGATGCAAATTCCACAAATTTAAGTACACCTTCAATATATTCCCTTGAACCCCTCTGCTTCTTCATCCAACTTTTATCCATGACTATACAAGATAAACAATATCTGACCTACAACAACATTTGGTAATGCATAGCCAATAAGCCGTCAAATTAGATTCAGAGGTGATCTGAGACCTATTACTGATTTGTAAAGAACAAACATACCGAACTATGCATAGATTTTCGGATAACATATATATATATCACTACATCAAGAATAGCCTATACTTTCAATTTTCTAAATAGTAACACTAAATGAAGCATAACTTAATGTGATATGTTTGGAATATTTTAAGCATAATTGTTGGAATAAGATATTAACAAATCACAAATGCATGCAATTGTAATAATTATAACCTCCAGAATACCAAGATAACTATGTCCAACAACGAAGTCGTCTCCTACATGTGATAATCTAAGCTAAATGCTATGTATGATGATATTGTAAGTCCAAAATAGAATATATTGTTGCCCACTCCTTTGAGGTTCCAAGAGTTGGTCTAAGTGAATTGTTACGAACAAATCGATATGATTTGTTGATTCTATATTAGCAAGAAAGAACTGAATGCATCCATGTAATTGGGTATTACTTGTTAGGAGTCGATTGTCACATTTTGCTATGGAGTTTAAAGTTTATTTAAATTATGAAAAGCGTTAGTCAAGAAGAAAGTTGTATGAAGGGTTGAAAATCATTTAATTTATGAAAATTTATATCATTTATGAAATAAGTTAGTCAAAAGAGAAGATGTATGAAGTGATAATATCTATATTTAAGTACTTCCCAACCTATTAAATTAAGAGGAAATTGAAGTTAATTGCATATACACACACACATGCAGGCATCTCTTCATGCAATATGAAGAGCGAGATATTCACCCATTCAAATATAAAACCACTGCCCTTTCCAATACAATACTGCACGTTGGGTATGTTCCAACTGTGTTTGTTTTACAAGTATCTTTTCAAAATTTGTATCATACGGCTACATATGTCTCAGATACAGCCCTATGATATAAATCTTAATCTATATAATTAAATGAAAAGAACAATTACAACAAAAAGAGTTACAAAGATGCAAGGACACATCAATTTAAGAAAGATAGTAAGCACAACGAAGAAAAGGCGTGGGAATTGGGCGGGTACCAAGATAAAATGATAGAAAATGTAGGTGAATGGCTTTTGAGAGGCGTCTGGATTTTCGTGCACAGTGAGCGGAATTTGTTGTGAACTTTGTGCCTCTGACTATAATTTCAAATGTTCGCGAACAACATCACCTGTGAAACACATGTAAGGAACATGTTAATTAATAGATACATGTACATGTACATATATATATGTGTATGAGAATATCTGACTGAAATTCACACATATATTACTAAAAAAAAAAAATAATGACAAATCACATATAAGTAGTCATCTTAACTAATCACGAAAGAGAGATTGATACAACAGGCACTACAAGTGAGATATGCCCTTCGCCCAAAGCACGATACATTTAGATGTGAGCGTTCATGAGTACCAAAAAGATAGGTGCTTTCGTCTTGGAACAATTGTCGCGATGCTTACTTAATTTTATTTTGTAAAATAGCAGTGAGATTTATTCCTTTCTTTTAGATTATTTTAATATATTGTATACCAACATATAAAATATAATATAAAGTATATTGTTAACCTTGTCAACTGAACCAACTCCGTAAACAAACACTATCAAATTTCACAACTACCATAAGACATCAATAATCATAGTAAAATAAGACAAACTAGTCAGTAAAATTTTCATAATTAAAATCTAGTCCAAAAAGGACTAGAGGGTGAAAAGGCATAAGGAAATGACATAAAACAGTTCTACATGACTTGTTTTTCATTGACCATGTATAACATTTGTTATTGGATAACATGAGTTTAAAAATTAAATTAGTGCACTTTACCTCCCTAATGGATTGGTTATTATCATAACTAGTTGTAGGTCTATGCAATGCATGAGGCATTTACAATTGTTTGTATCGATATATATATGTTCAATAAAAAGTTTGTGCTTCTTCCAACCACATAACAAGAGTCTTCAACATAAAAAGGTACTTTGTATGGCTTTGTTTGATCATATTAACTAGTTTGTGTGATTGTATGAAAATATTAACGGCATTTATTGTTAAAGAATGAAGAGGGCAATACATTTATTTACAGATGAATTTCTACGATGATATGTTATATAATTTATACATTGTAAGATGAGCTTCACAATCTTCATATGAAATAGAATTGTACTGAATAACTTATGCATTAGAAGATTGTAGATTATGATACTAAATTTAATACCATCATCTTTAAATTTCGTCCCCCTATAAAAAAAAAATAATAATAATATCATGTAGGGGGAACATAAAGAAAGATAGTAAATAATACCATAAATAATTAAATTAAACAATTAAAAATAATTATATTACTTTTTGTCATTTTCGATTGAACTGGACCAATAAGACCGAGTGGATCAAAGGGCCAATTTGGACCGAAAGGACTGAAGTGGACTAAAAGGACCGAATTGGACCGAAAGGACCAAAATAGACTGAATGGACCAAAATGACCAAAGTCAACTGAATGGACCGAAAGGACTGAAGTAGACTAAAAGGACCGAATTGGACCGAAAGGACCGAAATGGACTAAAAGGACCGAATTGGACCAGAAGGACCAAAATAGACTGAATGGACCAAAAGGACTGAAGTGGACTAAAAGGACCGAATTGGACCGAAAGGACCAAAATAGACTGAATGGATCGAAGTGGACCGAAAGGACTAAGGTGGACTGAATAGACCGACATGGACCAAATTGGACAAATTATCAATAACAATGAAATGTCATTATTAGTTTATTATCAATAATTCTGAAATCTATCGGACGCTATAGATTAAAAATCTCTAAAAAAAAAAAAGGGTAAAAGACTATGAGGCTGAATATTACAAAATTTCTTTACATTTTAAGTGCAATAACTAATCGATTCAAATCCTGTGATAGATAAGTGGGTTTACTTTGATTAGTTGAAATTAAATTTCAATACTGGAGAAACTGTTAGATGTCTATCCATTTTGAATTCATGCCCTCATTTTTTCCACCCAAATACAGCAACCCAAAAAGAAAAGAACAGGAAAAAGAAAACTTATATATTGAAAAATAAGCTAATTAGTGACAGATGCACTATTGTCATTGAAAGAAACACTAACAATTAAATTGCAGATGCAGCACAAGTGCACGACCATACAACTTGAAATTGGATGACCCCAAACAACTTTGTCGAAAGCCTTGTAAAACAACTTCCCAATAATTACATTATATTTCATCCTTTTTCATTAAAGGTCGACTAATATTTAAAAGTTCTATTTATCAAAAAATATAAAACAAATTCCTCTAACCTTGTCATAATTAGTACAGTATTGTTACCCTTTTATGTCATGCAAGTATTCCTAATATTGCATCTATACATTGTTTAAATTGGAAGTTGGGCGATTCACTTAAAATCCCTCTTCCA